>NW_017295697.1:40029-51803 GCF_001594075.2 Trachymyrmex cornetzi | reverse complement strand
ACAAGGAGCTTCTGTGAAGTTGAGAGGATATGCCGGAAAGGGTACAATAGACGAAGACGTAAGAAGGCTGCTCGACACTTCACCAGAACATGCTCGCCAAAGGACCAGGAGGAATCAAAATGCACACCAAGTATTTTAATGGATGAAGAGCGAAAAATTTGCGATTGATTGAGGAAAATATTAAAAGAGGAGAGGTGGGATAGTAAGTAGGGTGATCCTGCCACAATCAACGAGGACTTAGAGGGGTTAAGATGAAGTGCATTTGAGGAGGCCCATTCAGCAATCGAGCAGAGATCCTGATTTATATCGGTTACAGCGGTAGAAGCATTGTGGAGGCCCATTCAGCAATCAAGCAGAGATCCTGATTTATGTCGGTTACAGCGGTAGAAGCATTAATTAGTTGAAAAGATTATAGAAGAACATCATCAGCATACATGAACAATTCAGATTTAAGCAGGACGGAGGCGAGGTCAGCTGTGAAAAGAGTGAAAAGCAGAGGACCAAGAATGGAACTTTGTCGAACACCAGATGGAATCTTACGATAGCGGGAGAAGGAAGGAGAAGGATTATAAAGAAGGACACATTGAGAGCGATTTGTAAGGAAAGAGCATAGAAAGAATAATGAGCAGCTAGAGAGACCAACAGCGGAAAGTTTCAGGAAAAGTAACTCATGATTGACCGTGTCAAATGCCCTTGAAAAATCGAGGGCGATAATAGACGTTAATTTTCCCGAATCAAAACTACTCAACACCGTATTTGACAAGTGTAGTAACTCAGTAGTGGTGCTGTGAGAATTGCGAAAACCGGACTGACAATCAGGAATTGCATTGGATTTCCTGAGGAAATCATTTAGCTGGTTGAAACATACACGTATCAGTAACTTAGACATAAAAGGAGGGATAGATATAGGACGAAAAGAGGAGGGGGAAGAGGGGTTATTGGTTTTAGGGATAGAAATCACCACTGATTTCTTCCAGGCTGTGGGGAAAGTATTAGAGGATAATGAATAATTAAGTACATGTAGTAAAGGAGCAAGACATTGTGGAAGACATAGTAGGAGCATATGACCAGATATGTCGTAGGGACCAGCGGAAGTAAGTTTTATATGTTTTAGGATATTATAGAGACAAGTACCAATAATAGGAGTGAAAGAAAAGGAATCAGAATTGACAGGATCTGTAGAAGGGGAAATAGAAAGAAAGTTAAAAGAGATATTAGAAGTGTAGATGGTGGTAGAAAAATAAGGATAGAGACAGGTAGGCAGGAAAGGGATTGATGGGGGTGGTAACATTGGATAGCGTAGAGGAGAAGGGTAGGATTCTGAGAAGTAAATGGAAGTTGAAGGGAAGTGATATTTGGATAGAAGAAGATTTGACATGGAAAGAGAGAAAGATGAGATGGATGATAAGATAGGTGATAGTGAAGGAAATGGGGAAAGCAAGATTGGGACAAGGGGGGATGTGGATAGAAGGGGAATGGTGGAAATGGGATGAAGGGGGAGAGGTACCAAGGGATGAGAGGGAAAGGAAATGGAGGGAAGGAGATAAAAGTAGAGAGGGAGGAAAGAATAAGGGAGAGAAAGGGGAAAAGATGGAGAGGAAGGGGGAGAGGGGATAATAGGGGAGAGGGATAGGGAAAAGGTAGGAGTTAATGATAGGAGTAATAAGGGGGAGAGGACAAAGAGGGGGAAGGAGGGGAGAAGGAAGGGGGTAATAGGGAACAGAGGGTGAAGGGGTGAAGATGGGGGAGGGGAGGACAGGGGGAGAAGAGTGGGGGGAAGGAAAGAAGCGAGGATAGCGTTTTGAAATGTAGCAGACCTGGGAAATAAGGATAGGGATTTTTGGGATAATTTGAAAAGTTGGTGTGCAATGCTATTGATGGAAACATAGATGGAGGGGAAGAGAGGGAAAGGTAAGAGAGAGGCTGCCGGATGATAATATATGGAGAGTGCAGGATGCAAAAAGGAGAAACAAAAAAGGAAAGGCAATGGGGGGAATGTGAATAGGGATTAAAAAGGATCTATATGAGGGGGAGAAGGGAAAAAAGGAAGTGGAGGGGATGATGACGGGGATAATGAAAATAGGTAAGGACAGGGTAACAGTGGTGGGGGTCTATATAAACATGGATTTGGATAGTAAGCTGGAGAGTATGGCGGAATGGGTGGAAGGAAAGGAAGAAGTGATAAAAACGGTGATAAGGGGTGATTTTAATGCAAGGACAGGGAGAGAGGGAGGAAGAATAAGGGAAGAGATTGAAGGGAAAGAGGAATAGGAAAGAAGATCTATGAATAGTAAAATAAACAAGGAAGGGAATAAATTGGTCAGATTTATAAGAGAGAGGGATTGGTCAATATTAAATGGCAATATAAAAGGGGACGAGGAAGATAGCTGGACATATACAGAGGGAAAGGGGATTCAGTGATTGATTATGTGTTGATGAATGAGGAAACGAGAGAGCAGATAAAGTATATGGAGGTAGGGGACGCAATAGAGTCGGATCACCATCCTTTGGTAGTGGCATGGAAGGGAGGAAAAGAATAGGAAAAAAGTAGGGGAAAGGAAGGGAGGGGAGCAAGTAGGGGAGTATGGGATGAGGAAGGAAAGGTTACATTTAGAGGGGGTGATCCCGATTGATCACGGCTCGATTGGACACCACCAATCACAGCGACCGGTGCTTAGGAGCTTTGAAGTCTCAAGCGCTGTGAGTGGCTCGTGTCCAATTGAGCCGTGTCTAACTGGGTGTCACCCCATTTAGAGAGAGAGGTTGGGAGAAGTGGAATGGAGGGAGGGGAAGGGAATGAGAGTAGGAAGAAAATGGAAGAAAGAATAAGGGAGGTTTTGGGAAATATAGAAAATGAAAGAGGTAAAGAAAGGAAGCGGAGGGGATGGTGGGATAAGAAATGTAGAGAAAAGAAGGAGGGGGTAAGAAGGGTACTAATGGAGTGGAGAAAATTATTCAGAATTTCGAGGGGGAGCTGCTGCTCCCACCCCCCTGGCTGCGCCACTGGGTGGAACACATCTTCCCGTTTAATTATAACCGAACATAGATTAGATAACGAATATGATTTCGATTGGAACAATATTGAAATTCTTGACGAAGAACCATGTTACAACAAGCGGTTAATTTCTGAGATGCTTTATATTAAAAAACAGAAGAATAGCCTTAATTTGCAAACTGACACTGAGGGCTTACATAAAGCATACATTCCCATTATAAACAAAATCTAACTTTGCGTTGCCAAGATCACGCTAATTTAAGTATATTTCTGTTAGTCAGTATTTGTTAGTCACAACAGTTATACATTTTTAATTTTATTCCTGGACTGTGTCTACATCTTCATACTTTATTTAACGATTATTTACTGAAGAATACAATTTTATATAATTTATAACTCTGTCGATTTTACATTATGACTAAGATTATATATTAGTTATTACTACACTAATTAATAGAAAATTGACGAGGATCAAATCATCGAATTATAAATTTTTAACATATTGATAATTGTTCTACCTAGGTGACGTATTTGCTTGCTATTTATTTGATGTTAGTTAATAAAATTTATAATTTTATTAGAACGTCATGAAATTCTGTTCAATTGGCTTTCCAACCTTTTGGCGAGCAATTTCAATTCCTCTGTCTAACGTTCGATTGTTTCACACGATTACAATGTATATTTTTGTCACATTCAACAATATTAAATCATGGTAACATCTTTATATGTAAATATCTGAAGAGGGTCTAATATTAAGACTGAAACATGTAATATTTCGTTTTTTAATATATAATTTAATTGTGTATTGACTCCTATATGCTCTATTATTGACTCTCCTATAATTGACTTTTATATGTCCTATTATTATAAAATATATAAATACAATTTGTATGTATCTTAGACTCTCGAATTAAAAATATGAAAAATTCAGACCTATAAGTCAGGCTAATAAGAGTCAATGCAGGTCAAAAAGCATAAGGATTCTTTTTCCAAAAAGAAAAATTTTCTTCAATCAATTCGATGTTGTTGAATCATCTTTATTAAAAGTCTTGAACGTTTCGATTCTCTTTCGAATCTTCTTCAGCAATCATCTTAATATTAATTTAGATTCTGCGACGGACGATATAGGTTACTCACAAATTTCCAAAGCTGTACTATTGTCTAAATAATATTTTAAAATTATGAAATGTTAAATTTATAAAAGGTTTTTGATAGAGTAACTCACCTATAGCGCTCGCAAAATCCCATAATGAAACTTTGGATATTAAGTTAATATTAGAATTAAATTATACATTTAACCAAAAAAATATATTCTCCTTTTGTCTGTTCGGAGTGTCAAGTATTAATAATGGTACAATTGAATTTAACAAAGGTCAGATACATAGATTTAAGTCATAACAAATAAAATGTTTAAAGTAGTATATTCATCAAAACGTTTTCACTTTCATGTGATGGCTCTCTTATTTGTCATAGAATAAATATATATTATACAAGAATGAGAAACTTTAAGTTGGAACTAATGAACAAGAAAGCAATATAAATTTAGCCGCCATAATAATGTACCAAATAAACAAATTGACGTAAAAATTGAGACCAATGAATTCATAAACAGAAATTATGAATCTTTTTTGGTTACAATAAAAAAAGATTGGTTTCTTAATTGGTCAGGGCAATTGATTCTGGATAGAGTTCAAAGTTTATTACAGTTGGGTGAAAAATTTTCGTTACCATGTGGGTTCCAGAGAAATACATTATTTGAATTCATTAAAAATATTGAAAACAATTTTTGGAAATTGAAACATAGCAACATTCTAAAGATGAGAAAATTAACTGTACCAATTTTAAAGAAATTTATAGTAACACCGATGAACAAACATTTATCTAAAGAATTGTCTTCTATTGTGAAATATACAAATAGATTTATCAAAAATAATTCCAACATAATTTTCACGAGAGCGGATAAAGGAAATATTACTGTTGCTTTGAATAAGAACGATTATATCAGTAAGGTTACTCAAATGTTATGTGATCCTGATACTTATTCTAGATTAAAAAAGAATCCAATAAATTAATTGACTGAAAATATCAGGGAATTAATTAGTAGATGGAGAAAAAGAAAAACTATATTTCCAATGAAACATATAAACAAATTTCGATTAGTGATGGATTATTACCTAGATGTTATCCCTTACCAAAAGTACACAAACCGGGTAATAAGTATAGAATTATAGTATCATCTCTGGACAGTGTGTGTCCAACTTATTCTTTGTCAAGTTACTTACAGGACATAATTTCAAAAAATGTTGAGATTTCAAGTAGTAAAATAGAGAATAGTTTCGAATTGGTAAAGAAATTAAAGGACACAATCATTCCGGTAAATTATTTATTGATATCATTAGATGTAATTTCATTATTTACTAACGTTCCAATAGACTTAGCATTGAAAAGTGTAGAAAAAAGATGGGATTTAATAAAGAAAGCTACTAACATGCTGAGGGAAGAATTTATGAAAGGGATTGCTTTAGTATTGAATTCCACGGTTTTAAGTTTTAATAGTGAATTCTATAAACAAAATTTTGGGACACCCCGATGGGCTCACCTTTATCCCCGATCATAGAGGATTTGGTCTTACGGGATATAGAAATAGAAGCAATAAAGAAATTATATCTAAATCTTGCCTTTTATATAAGATACGTTGATGACATTGCGACTATATGGTAGTCCCTAGTGATACAATAGATACAGTGCTTAAAATTTTCAACTCTTTTCACAATAGAATACAATTCACTATGGAAGTAGGGGGCAATAAAATAAGTTTTTTGGATGTATTGATAATAAAGAGAGAATATATTAGAGTTTGATTAGTACCAAAAATCAACCTTTTCGGGCAGATATCTTACTTTTAACCTGAATATCCTATGACTCAGAAAAAAGGGATTGTGATAGGAATGACTGATAGAGCCTTATTGCTATCAGACCCTAAATATCATGAAAAAAATATCAGATTTATAATTAATACTTTACTAAACAATGACTACCCATTAGATTTCATTTTCAAAATTATTAATAATAGAGTAAAATACTTGCTATCTGAACGCATTTCATCAAGGAATAAGAACAAAAACTCTACTAATGAGAAGATCAATGAAATAGCTCCGTGGTTCATGATACCTTACAGCGCAATAAACTCTGAAAAATTTGTGACAATCTGTAAAGGTGAGAATATAAAAACAGCATTTTTTAGTAATAATAAGTTAAATAAATTCATAAAAGTCCAAAAAAATGTTCTCTCAAGAAATTCAAATAAAAATGTAGTTTATAAAATTGAATGTAAAAATTGTGACGCAAGTTATGTAGGTCAAACGTGCAGAAAATTAAGTACAAGGATTGCTGAACACCGCAACCATATAAATTGGAATACTGATAAACAATCTGTCATCACGGATCATAGATTAAATTTTGGTCATGAATTTTGACTGGGAGAACGTGAAAATATTGGACAAAGAAAGAATTTTGAATAAAAGACTGATTTCAGAGAAGATACATATTCATAGGCAAAAAAACGGTTTAAATCTCAGATCTGACACAAAGGGACTACATCATGCTTATGCATCAATGTTGAAGGA
Organism: Trachymyrmex cornetzi; assembly: GCF_001594075.2. NCBI lineage: Eukaryota > Metazoa > Arthropoda > Insecta > Hymenoptera > Formicidae > Trachymyrmex > Trachymyrmex cornetzi. The sequence goes on along the minus strand of NW_017295697.1, from coordinate 45,182 downwards.
AATACAATAATTATTAATACTAAAAGATTATGCTCCATAAGATAAATTATATATAGAATTTGGATGTGATGTGTGTAGGAGCCTGCATTTGTTATTGTATTGGCGGCTAAATTTGTATTGTTTTCTTATTCATTATTTCCAACTTAAAGTTTCTCATTCTTGTATATATTTATTCTATGATAAATAAGAGAGACATCACATGGAAATTAAAACGTTTTGATGAATATACTACCTTAAACATTTTATTTGTTATGACTTAATTCTATGTATCTGACCTTTGTTAAATTCAATTGTACCGTTATTAATATTTGACACTCCGAACAGACAAAAGGAGAATATATTTTTGGTTAAATGTATAATTTAATTCTAAAATTAACTTAATATCCAAAGTTTTATTATGGGATTTTGCGAGCGCTATAGGTGAGTTACTCTATCAAAAATTTTTTATAAATTTGACATTTCATAATTTTAAAATATTATTTAGACAATACTACAGCTTTGAAAACTTGTGAGTAACCTATATCGTCGCAGAATCTGAATTAATATTAAGATGATTGCTGAAGAAGATTCGAAAGAGAATCGAAACGTTCAAGACTGTTAATAAAGATGATTCAACAACATCAAATTGATTGAAGAAAATTTTTCTTTTTGGAAGAAGAATCCTTACGCTTTTTGACCTGCGTTGACTCTTATTAGCCTGACTTATAGGTCTGAATTTTCCCTATTATTATATTTATTTTTTATTATGTATATACAGTCACGAAACTAATTGACTGTACAACCGCCATCTGCCAAATAGAATTGTAATTACGTATTGAAACAGCCCAGATAGAAAGTTATTGTTTTGCTATTGTTTTTTGAGAAGAAAAGAACAATAGCAAAACAATAACTTTCGCACACGCAAATGTACCAGGAAGGAATATTATTTAAAACTAAAGAGAATAGACGGATTAGAGGCGAAAGTAATTATCCCGTCACATTGTTAAACGTTACAACACAGCTAAGTAAATTCAAAAATTTTTGTCTTTGAGTGATAATTTTAAGTGATTTTGCACAGAGTAATAGGAAAAATTTTTGTTCAAATTATTTTTTAGTCATGAAATCCGAAACTGCTATTGCGATTCGTTACTTGGTGATCAACTATTATGCTAACAAAAAAGAGACGTCTGTCGGGGATATTGCTAAAATAATCAAAATTTCATAGTCCACTGTATATAATATTATTAAAAAGTACCAGACTTAAATCCGATTGAAAATTTGTGAGAAGTTCTCAAGTCAGAAGTCCGAAAATCGTATCCACGGAATCATAGAGAATTGGAAAAGGTCATGGAAGCATGGAAACAATTAATCTTGAAGTTACCCGTAAATTTGTAGAATCAATTCCAAGCAGACTAAATGTTGTTATTGAAGATAAAAATAGGCACATGCGCTATTAAAACTCAATATATTAATAATATTCTTGAGGCTCTCGCCCTGATGAAGTGGACTGCAAGGTTCACGAAACGTTGGCATTCCAAGAATGGATTTGAACACGGAGAAAACCCGCGAAACACAAGATTGTCAACTTAATTTATTATTCAATATAATATTTTTTTCAATATTATTTTTGTCTGTCCTATCAATTAATTTCGCGAATATTTTTATAGATTTATTATTAATTTATGATTAAGTCTGTACGTGTATCTAAAAATATAATTCTGACTAGAATTAGTGATGAAAATATGTCACTGGAAAAACTTTTCACCAAGAAATACTATTATTCTTAAAAAATTACGTTATTTATAGTGACGTTGTACCGACAAATAAACTTGCAATATCTGTGTCCGGACAATTAGTTTCGCGACTGTACGTGTATGATATGTATAATATGTATACTATGTATAATATACTATGTATAATATGTAGATATAATATGTGAATGATATTTATAATATGTATAATATACAGGGTGAGTCATTTTAATCTATGGACCCGAATATCTTCCAAATTACGGTATCTACAAAAAAATGGTTTAGATAAAAGTTGATCAGGGCAGAGGGGGTCATTTAATTGTACCATTGGTTTTGACCTTGAGGTCAATTTTGAAGGTTATTTCAAGGTCACAATGGTTTTTTTTTAATGGGACACCCTATTTTTGACTGCGGATTTCGAAAGAGAGGAAAATTTTACATCAAACTTGTCTTATGAAAAAATTGTTTTTGCGACCTTGGAAAGGTCAAAAATGAAGGTCAAATGCCTGAAAAACTTTCTGGTGTACTTTTTCTGAAATGACGTGGTTTTCTGGGTAACACAAACGTGCATAATGCTTGAAAAAAGTCAATGAATTGTAAAAGTGTAAATCACTTTGACTAGCTTGACCTTGAGGTCAATTTTGAAGGTTATTTCAAGGTCACAATGGTTTTTTTTTAATGGGACACCCTATTTTTGACTGCGGATTTCGAAAGAGCGGAAAATTTTACATCAAACTTGTTTTATGAAAAAATTGTTTTTGCCTCCTTGGAAAAGTCAAAAATGAAGGTCAAATGCCTGAAAAACTTTCTGGTGTACTTTTTCTGAAATGACGTGGTTTTCTGGGTAACACTTAGTAAACCCTATTTTTGACCGCAGAACCTGTTTTTTGACAATGGGCTCTTAAACAATGGCACTTAAACAATATGCACTTACATGAGCATAGGGATTTTATAGTTTTTCGACCTGACCTTTTGAAGGTCATATCAAGGTCAAAAGCACTTTCATCTTACTTTTAGCGTTACCCGGAAACTACGACGTGGACGTAGTAAGTTCTGTTTCCTTTAGGGTGCTTGATTATCGTGAGTCCCCTTGCCTCTCACGTCGGGGTGCTTAGTTATCGTGAGTCCCCTTGCCTCTCACGTCGGGGTGCTTGATTATCGTGAGTCCCTGTAACGTCCGGCGCGCTACATTATAGCACCCCAGCCGTTTACCAAGTGAACGATAGCACCGAGCATAGCATATAATACAATACGTGCCAACCACAAGCGCGTAGAACTATAGGATAGGCTACTGAAACCGTCGCGTTCGAACGCCGCGCGCACAGCGCCTGCGCGACCGATATAATAGAAAAACTAATAGAAAAATGCATGAGAACACATAGATAACACCGCCAAAAGACAAGGAATAACGAACATCATAATTTACAATCGAATAATCACGAGGAAATAGCGCCGATCCACCAAGAACGAATAAAAACGCGCAATTACTTATAAAATGCATAACGATGCAACACGAAACACGCGCATCAATCACAAAGGGCTCAGGAAGCAGATAAAAACTATTGCCATTTAAATAAAGGCATGACTGAGGAAATAAGAGCCTTAAATTAACAAGGGAGATTCGCGAGCGCTTCAGAACAAAGAACTCAAGATACGCGAAAAAGCAGCGAGAAAAAACGCGCAAAGAATGCACGCTGACTACACCGCAACCGAGTGCAACACGCGCCAGCCGAGCGCACCCTTAAGAATATTGCAAACCCCGCTAAACACGAGAACGATCAAAAAGACGAAAAGACACGCAGCAATCAAATAAATCGCGATAAAAGAATTAGAATATTCTAGAGAATTTCGCAACAACAAGTGTGCGAAAACTCCCCTTTACCGCGAGGGGTCACAATGCGAAATATATATAAAGCGGGATGATTTACAGACAAATCGCCTTATTTTCTTCTGGCTACCAAGACGATAAGGACTCCTAGCGCTTTTAGTAGCGCTCCGGACCATCCGTTGTATCCTACCAAATCCGGCCCCGATCGTGCGCCAACCACGGCGTCAGACGGGCTAGTTCCTCGCCTGATCTCTGCAGCGCAACCCACGGCGACATTGAGATCACCTCCTTGCGGAAACGAGCGCCTTCTCGGCTTCGAGGGTTCCGCACTCACTCTCTTTCTTTCCGATCTGCCGCTAATACAAAACGACCTTTCTGGGCGCAGATGCCAAAAAGGAAACGTTCACGCGGCAAGCGAGGAGGGTGGCGGACCCACTTGAAGCAGCTTCAACGAGAGCTGCTCAAGGAGGGAACATTCGACCCGTCCCAGCACTGGGAAGCCAACGCCGGGAAAATAACGGAAGCGAATGCCGACGCACCTTCCCACACGCGCGAAATCGCGATAAAATCGGACACCGTCCTCACTCCAGAGGCTCCAAAAACCGTAAATACAACGCCGAAGCCACGACCAAGGCCTCCACAATCGCCACCGCATATCGCGCCCGTGCGCAAGCCTACGAGGCCCGCAATTATCACCAGCAAGCCTCGCGTGGTCGCTAATACACCATGTACAATAAACATCAAAATTTTATAGTCTAAAATATTTCTATTATTATTAAAAGCCTTTTCATTCCCTTCCAACTCCTTCTCATCACGCCAGAGAGTGTAGATAGAGAGACAGCGAAATGAAGCCTAACTGACGCTTCCTCTAAACTCTCTATTTTATTTTTATCAGAAGGACCTGGAAGGCTAATTACCTTAAACTCTAGTAAATTCATAGAATCATATATATTATTCCCGAATATCGTGCTCAATTCCGAGCACTGGTGACAGCTGCCCATAATAACAACAAAGATACGCGTCTAAACACCACGATGAAGTCAAGGCTTCATCCCCGCGCGCCCCCGCTCCGCGCTCGCGTTCCCGGGAACTCGTGTCGCGTCTCGAGACCGCCGAAAACTCGCACTCAGGACGTAACATTATATTGAGTAAAGGAAAGTATGACTCTAGTAATCGTTCAGTATCACCTTGTTTGTTTAATTCATCAATTTGTTTTTTAATGAACATCATTTCAGATGTGGATCTCAAAAAATTCACATCTGAAGAGATTTTTATTAAAAAACAAATTGATGGATTGAACAGAGAGATACTGAACGATTACAAGTCATACTTTCCTTTACTCAATATAACTTCCCCCACATAACTCCAGATTGAACCTCTCCTTGATCTTCTCTACAGATTTTGTGTATAAGGTTGTCTATCATGACGAGATGATGAGAGAAGATGGCCTAATTTAAGGCCGTTATGTTTATTTAATTGTCATTTGAAATATAAAATATTAGCTACCAACATCTTGCGTTTGTGGTGTATGCTCTTTAATTTTCCGTTTGATTCAATAAAAATGAAACAACCTGACTTCGCGCGGACGTAGCTCG
>NW_017295697.1:38798-39795 GCF_001594075.2 Trachymyrmex cornetzi | reverse complement strand
CAACAGTTCTTTGTGGTATACCTATTTCCCTTTCAATCTGGCGAGTACTAACATGAGGATTAAGGTGAACTATTGCTAAAATAGTTACAGCTCGCGCATCATTTTCGTCATATTCATGATGTTGACGTTGACGAACAAGATGTCCATTGCGAGCTCTTTGAACTAAACTACGTATTGTCATATCAGTTGGATGTCGCCTTTCAGGAAAACGTTGAGCATAAAGCCTTGATGCTGCATTGTAATTGCTATGACACTCCCCTAAAACTAATATAATATCAATAATCTCATTAGGACTATAATCAGCCATTCTGGAAAGGTAATTTGTGAATGTAATTACCTACATACAATGTTTGGAATTTTAAAATTTAAGCAACTTTAAATATTAAATTCTTCAATTATGCAGAAGTGAGTAAGAAAGAAAAGGAATAAAACTCTATTATAACAATAATTATAAAACTTAAATCAAACGTAATTGTTTAGTTTTTTTCAATTGTTGATTATTAGCATTACGCAATATCTGTACTTGGCGGGTAGACGCCTTATGTCTAAATGGAAATCCATTTCTACTACGGGAGCAGCGGACATAAGGTGCGCATAGCTGGGAGCTCTGCGACGGCATCTGGCGGTGACAAGCCTAACTACTTCCTCTGCTCACAGCGCAAACCTCGCAAACCAAGAGCTAAAAAATCCCTATGCTCATGTAAAAAGTGCCATTGTTTAAGAGCCCATTGTCAAAAAACAGGTTCTGCGGTCAAAAATAGGGTTTACTAATAAAAAAATGCGTTATGAGCCTCAAACAACCTTGAAAATTGACCTCAAGGTCAAGCTAGTCAAAGTGATTTACACTTTTACAATTCATTGACTTTTTTCAAGCATTATGCACATTTGTGTTACCCAGAAAACCACGTCATTTCAGAAAAAGTACACCAGAAAGTTTTTCAGGCATTTGACCTTCATTTTTGACCTTTCCAAGGAAGCAAAAACAATTTTTTCATAA
>NW_017295697.1:30617-38672 GCF_001594075.2 Trachymyrmex cornetzi | reverse complement strand
GCAAAAACAATTTTTTCATAAAACAAGTTTGATGTAAAATTTTCCGCTCTTTCGAAATCCGCAGTCAAAAATAGGGTTTCCCATTTAAAAAAACCATCGTGACCTTGAAATAACCTTGAAAATTGACCTCAAGGTCAAGCTAGTCAAAGTGATTTACATTTTTACAATTCATTGACTTTTTTCAAGCATTATGCACATTTGTGTTACCCAGAAAACCACGTCATTTCAGAAAAAGTACACCAGAAAGTTTTTCAGGCATTTGACCTTCATTTTTGACCTTTCCAAGATCGCAAAAACAATTTTTTCATAAGACAAGTTTGATGTAAAATTTTCCGCTCTTTCGAAATCCGCAGTCAAAAATAGGGTGTCCCATTAAAAAAAACCATTGTGACCTTGAAATAACCTTCAAAATTGACCTCAAGGTCAAAACCAATGGTACAATTAAATGACCCCCTCTGCCCTGATCAACTTTTATCTAAACCATTTTTTTGTAGATACCGTAATTTGGAAGATATTCGGGTCCATAAATTGAAATAACTCACTCTGTATATTTATATTTTTATAATAAATATGAGTTTTACAACACATGTCTATATGTATCCACAAATGTGCGAAATGTCAAAACTCAACTATTTCACGTAAACCTCGTTCCCCCTCTTGCGCAACACCTTTTCAACGAGATGCACGTCGGGGTTAGCGACGCTGTGCAATTCGTATTCGTAGAATCCTCCAGCGATAGGCTCCCCACGAGTATCTTCCAATAGGTACGTCACTGAATCCGTTTGCTGCACTTTGATAATTTTAAATACCTCCGTGGTCCAATTCGGTGTGTAATCTTTATCAAAGAATGTCTTGAATTTGCTCGTGCGTACCGAATCACCCATTTTGTATCGGGCAGGTACGGCAATCTTTAAGCGATTGTAAACCGTGGTTAAGAGTCGGCGATCGCGGAGGTAACGTCGACGGGACGCATACTGGTAGTCCGATGCTTGCGCGCATTGTAATTTGATACGAGACGCGACAGGACGTCGATCCATTTATAGTTTCGGTTGTGTGTAAATGGTTTCCACATGTCATTCTTCAACGTACGATTGAACCGTTCGACGACCGATGCTTTATTGCGGAATACGTAGAATAATGGTTGATGTTGCGTTTCTTCACATCCGAGTTGTAAAATTCCTACCCTCTGCCAGTATGCAAATTTTTCGGACATTTTTTATCGTCTCGAATTATCTTTGCGATGGCTTTCGTCTCCTCGTTCCCGTTCTTGGCTTTGAGCGGCTCGGCCCTTGCGTGCTTACTCAGCACGTCGATAACGGTGAGAATGTAGTGGTAACCTCTGTTGAATCGCGTATAAGGACGCATTTCAACCACATCCGTCTACTACAGGTTGTTATGACCCAAATAGGTCATACTTAAAATATGCGTCTGCATCTTTTCTGCAGACCAGCAGTTAAAATCATTACAAATCAAATCACCTACTTTTGATCACAAAAAAGATGACATACGTTAATTTAATGCAACTACGCATGAATTCGGCCCAATTTGTGAGAATAAAAGCGTAAGCTTCGAGCATCTTGAGGCCGTTCCGAAAAGTTGAGTGGAAGCACGACTGTGTGAATCTCCGCTACTGCGAGACAACATAATATTGTAACACACCTAGAACTCGTAAGTGACAATAAAAACTTCTTATACAACGAATGCTGGCCTACCTTAATTGGAGGACCTCGCCCTCATCAAACAACACCGCCACGTCCAACCTGTGATTCCGCCACGCCCTGAGCGGCACGTCGTACCTTGACGGCACGACTGTTAACCGGCTGACCCGTAAATTCTATAAACTGTGCCCGGAGCGGCACCCTGAGCGGTACAACATTTGGTGGCAGCAGTAGGATACAGCCTTACCATACTGGAATTCACCCAAGGACAACGCACGTCGGAACCAAGCAGAACACACCGACAACCCGAGAAAGCAGCAATGAACTGACCAACCTGGTGGTACAGCGGGTACGGGTTCTTGCCGGAACGGTTGTCGAGAGGCGGGCGTTTGACACTGTCTGAAGTTACCGCGGGGAACGTAGGGGCTCGTGCTGTACCGTATGACCTGCGTCCGGCGTTAGAAATAAGTTAGCGACTCTTTGTGCGAGTACCGAATGTATCGAGAAGAGCGGAGGAGCGAAACTCCGGAGAGTATCTGTAATCACGTCGTACATGTAATTAGTTCTCCTGTTTTATTTCTTTTCAAATATACTTGTTCTTATTACTGCATCCTCGCGTGTATTATTCTCATAGCCTATCTCTCTCGCCCTCCAATAAATTTCCCACACCTCTGATGATCCACCCTCGCCGTCGCGAATTGGTTAAGGGCAAAAGTGTAGAGATTTCGGAAAAAGGGGCACGCTTTCTTGTGCCTAGCTCCCAACTCTGTAATAAGAATTACAATCTTGGTCGAAAATGCGCCTATCTCAGTGTTGTTAGATATACCGCCTTTTTAGCGCATGCGCACTACAGTACTAGTGATTTCTAGAGAAATCCAGTAATGTAAAAGATGAAAAGCGCGGGGGCCGGCGCCGCGGGCTAAATTGTTCGTGGTTACGTGAGAATCAGAGAAAAGGCATATACATTATATGTAATTTATTTTGTGAAAACAAAGAATCGTTCTAGACGAGTAGGATACAATATGTAGAAGATAAGTATAGATTTGGCGGGATTTGGCAATATGTGATTCACAGTGTAGATTACTTAACTTACATATATTGCCAAATCTCGCCAAATCTATACTTATCTTCTACATATTACATTTTACTTGTCTAGTGCTACTAGATTCTTTGTTTTCGCGAAATAAATTACATATAATGTATATGCCTTTTCTCCGATTCTCGCGCGTAACCACGAACAGTTTAGCCCGCGGCCACGGCCCCCGCACTTTTCATCCTTTACATTACTGGATTTCTCTAGAAATCACTAGTACTGTAGTGCGCATGCGCTAAAAAAGCGGCATACCTAACAACACTGGCCTATCTGTCAAAATTCGGTTACCGAAAGGAAAGAGATACTTTTGCGTGAGAGGAGAACGAAGAGCACGCGACGAAGTTGTGCCGTTGCTCGCGAGTACGGTTATAATATATATGTATGTATGTATACGTATATAATTTTTAATAAATTTCTCAAGCTCCGGGCTGCTGCTGAGCGTGCAACAGGATGATACGGTTGCCTTGGGTATCACCAATCGCAATTTCCACTTGAGACATTGGTCTTGCGGCGATCCCAATCTCCAGAAATTTGTGAGCTGTCGATGTCAGCGCGAACACCTTCCTCAAAATGCTACATGCACTATAACGAACAACATACGAATAAGCAATATATAGAAACAAATTTTTTTCCGCAGATATAAGTGAAATACTTACGGTCGAAAGTATGATTCCATGTCATTTGAGCAACTGATGCAGTAACGTCACCCCAAATTCTTTTAAATTTTATCCCCTCCATCTAACGCTACTGTATGCAATCGAAAACCTTCGTTTATCCATCCCAGCATCTTTATGAATAAGGAAATCCAGTACATAGCATTGACATGTAAAAATCGTCGATGATACTGCACAATCCTTATATTCAGTGTAACTAAATTGTTTCTTTAAATGAATCGAACACCGGGTAGTATTACGTATTAGAACGTCGCGGAAACCAAGTTCCCGATTGCTCGATCGATAGACATTTACGGTCAGCCATTTTACACAGATTGATTTTACGCAAAAATTCTCACGAATATTTATTGACCATTTCCGGTCAATGACATCAAAAAATGCAAGCGTCAGATTTTTATAATAACAGATTTTTGACACATCCGGTGATGACATTAATGTAATCAAACATCGCAAATTGCAGCGTCAGCAAATTTGCAAGTTTCGATGCGACCTTGTTAGCGGAATATAAGAAGTTTTTTCAAGGACATTTGACATGTCACGATATGTTTCACGATGATAATAATTAGTGTAATATGATACAAATGCGACGTTGCCAAATAATACAACAATATGATATAATAGAGATGCGACGTTGCCAAATAGTGCAACATTTGCTAACATGCAGCTGCTTTGTTAGCGTAATTTAAGATGTTTTTAAAGAATTATTAATTCAATTTTATATTTTAATCAACACCGATATAGGGCTCGTTGGACCAGTATTTCACAAGTAACTTTATAAACTCAGCTGCTTAAATGAAATCTGTTTTTATCAATGTTTTTTATCCCGTGTTAACGATTAAATATATTTTACGTTTAATTATTATAAAGAGTTAAGATTTTAGTTTTTCTGATTTTGTTAATTAAAGCATTTAAAAGAATATTACAAATTATTATATTTAAGATGAAAGTAATAAAAATTTGAAAACTTGAAAGAAAAGGGCAATAGGAGTCAAGCGAAGATAAAATTACGCAAATTCCTAAAATATAGGAAGTAAGACTTCTTTATTACAAACAAACACTTTTATATGTTTCGGCTCACTTTTGAGCCCTCCTTAGAGACAATTATGTATAACAAAAATCCTAAGAAGACCAAGGGATGTCTTAGCATTGTGAGCTCCCCCACAATCAGAAGTTCGAATAATTCATAGCCATCAGGTAATATATTTCTCTAAAGAGATAAAAAGAAAGAAGAATTGAATCGTAAATTAAGTGTAATTAAAATTTAATTGAAAATTATTGATAATTATCCGAGAGTAAGAAAGCTCACAATGTTCACAATAACACTGCATCACAAACATGATAATATTCAGCAACCGGTCACCTGAACATATCGGCCAGTCAGCGTCAAACACAGTGAGTCAGTTTAATCTAATGCTAACAGAAGAAATATTATCAAGCAAAAATTAATTAAAAAAGACCGTATTACTGTGCGCACTCAACGCTGACTAGACCTTCAGGAATGACAACAACGCTATTTATAAGCTATCAATTATCGGAAGTTTTATTTCCTATATTTTTGGAATTTGCGTAATTTTATCTTCGCCTGACTCCTATTACCCTTTTCTTTCAAGTTTTTGAATTTTAAGGAGTCTTTGTTAGTGATTTTTATTTTACGTTTTAATATATGCAGGCTGTAATATGCGTCCGTCTCGGCATACTTTTTTTTCAATTTATTGATTCTGTTTTTGGACCAGAAGCAATTAGATTACATAAGTCATGGATTAAGTTACGTATTAGTTTGACTAGGGGTTCCCTACAAGTTAGATTTTTGAGATACTGTATCGCAAACGATATTGTCCCACCTCACTTGCATCAGTTAAAGAATTTTGATTTGGAATTTTTTGGGAATAATTCAGTGAAAAGGTTTGAATGTATTAGATATCAGTGTATTAGGCGCATTGTGAAGCTAGAATTGAGTGATACTTTTAGGATAATAAATTTCATTCGTGTGCAGCTTTTTCGACTTACTAATAATATTACCCGTTGCTTTCCGATTCAAGTTTGCAACTCTTTCTTTAACAAATATGAAGACCTCTCCTATTTGTTAAAGAAAGAGTTGCAAACTTGAATCGGAAGGCAACGGGTAATATTATTAGTAAGTCGAAAAAGCTGCACACGAAAGAAATTTATTATCCTAAAAGTATCACTCAATTCTAGCTTCACAATGCGCCTAATACACTGATATCTAATACATTCAAACCTTTTCACTGAATTATTCCCAAAAAATTCCAAATCAAAATTCTTTAACTGATGCAAGTGAGGTGGGACAATATCGTTTGCGATACAGTAATCCAATGGGATTTCCGTTATCCCCGATTATAGCAGATTTAGTGATGAGAAGATTGGAGGATAGAGCATTGTCCCAGATCCAGTTTCGGTTACCTTTTTATTATAGATATGTAGACGATATAATCATGGCAGTACCGGGTTCCTCGGTAAGTGACATTCTTGATATTTTTAATTCTCAGCACCCAAGGCTTCAGTTCATCATGGAAGTGGGGGGTGATAGGTTGAATTTTTTGGATGTTACAGTTATCAGGGAGGGTAAAGTGATAGGGTTTGATTGGTATCATAAACCCACGTTTTCGGGTAGATATTTGAATTTTTGGTCGCAGCATTCAGTTTCTCAAAAAATAGGTACAATAGCGGGGTTAGTCGATAGAGTTGTTTTACTCTCGAATCAAAAATTTCATTTTAATAATTTCATAATTAAAGTCCTATGGGAAAATGATTATTCACTAAATTTTATTTTAGAGAATATTAACAATCGTTTAAAGAATATTATTATGGCAGGTAGGAACAGAAGAACGGTTGAGGAGAATAATTCGGACGTTGTGCAGCCTTCGTGGCTCGCTGTTCCTTTCATACGTGGTGTTACTGAGAAGTTTAGTAGATTACGAAGTGAACGTATGGGAGTATCATTATAGTAGTAACAAATTGAGTAAATTCATTAGAGTGCATAAGGATCCCTTGCCGTGTGATAAAAAGTCGAGTGTGGTCTATAAGATTTTTTGCAAAAGTTGCGATGTAAGTTATGTGGGACAAACGCGAAGACAATTGAAAATAAGAATAGCGGAACATAGAAATCACATCCGATGGAATACGTCTACTCGTAGCGTTACAACGGAACATCGGTTACAAGAGGGCCATGATTTCGATTGGGATAACGTCACAATATTGGATCAAGAGCCACGATACTCCAAAAGATTAATCTCGGAATGATACATATCAAGAGACAGACGCATGGACTCAACCTGCAGGCGGATATGGAGGGATTGCCCAAGGCCTACTTTCCGATAATTGATAGCTTATAAATACTATAGCATTTTTGTCATTCGTGAAGGTCCAGTCAGCGTTGAGTGCGCACAGTAATAGGGTCTTTTTGAATTGATTTTTGCTTGATAATTTCTTCTGTTAGCATTAGATTAAACTGACTCACTGCGTTTGACGCTGACTGGCCGATATGTTCAGGTGACTGGTTGCTGAATATTATCGTGTTTGTGATGCAGTGTCATTGTGAACATTGTGAGTTTCCTTACTCTCGGATAATTATCAATAATTTTCAATTAAATTTTAATTATACTTAGTTTATTATTCGATTCTTCTTTCTTTTTATCTCTTTACGAGAAATATATCACATAATTAATGGCTAAGAATTATTCGAACTTCTGATTGTGGGGGAGCTCACAATGCTAAGACATCCCTTGGTCTTCTTAGGATTTTTGTTATATATAATTATCTTCGAGGAGGGGGGAGCTCAAAAGTGATCCGAAACATGTAATAGTGTTTGTTTGTAATAAAGAAGTTTTACTTCTTATATTTTAGGAATTTCCGTAATTTTATTTTCGCCTGACTCCTATTGCCCTTTTCTTTCAAGTTTTTGAATTTTAAGAAGTCTTTGTAGTTTTTATTTTATGTAATAAAAATTTGATTAACATATACATGATCCTTTCATGTTTTTAACAATATGTAACCTTATTAAACAGTTATCTTCACGGTTCAACTTATTCTTCGAGAATACTCCACATGCTCACTTGTATCCTTGTAATTAATGTAACCTTTTCCTTATTTATGAGATGCATGAAAGATTTATAAGTACTCAATTATTAAGCCAGATGAACATGCAACGTTTTAAAGCATTCACCATTAGTCCACCTATAATTGTGTGAAGATTTATAATAATTTAAAGAAAAAGTGTTCAACACCTTAACCCCGCTCTACCTTATATCGAAACTCCATACTAAATGATAGCAACACCTCTTCTGTCGAATCGCGGTTTACGCTGTCACATAATGCTCCACATTAATATATATATTGTGTATATATATATATACATACTGTGGCAGCCACCAAGCGCCAACAAAACAAGGACCCGCCGCGCAGACTGAGCGCGCGCGGGCGAACACGCGAAGTTTCTCGCAAGTGCTCGCGACTCGCGAAAGACAGGTACCGCGGCCGAGCCCCCAGAGGGCTGGCGCGACAAACGCGGACTCGCGTTCAAGTCACGCCCGGCGGGGGATATAAACCCCGCCGAAGCGACGACAAATCGCTCATCGCTCGCCGCATTTCGAGCAAGTGCGACATCCGGACA
>NW_017295697.1:26330-27335 GCF_001594075.2 Trachymyrmex cornetzi | reverse complement strand
TTATATAAGTAAAAAGGCCAGTGCAGAGCGCAATAGTGAGAAATATTGGAACTAAAACTGTTAGGTGAGCGCCACACGGTGATGGGCTGATAATTGCAAAACTACCATAAAGATGCCTTTTCATGCTGATGATCGACGCTCATTTTTAGCGTCAAAAAAGGTCACGTGATCAAAATCGACGACTATGAATCGTCAATTTTGATTATGTGATCAATTTTGAGACTAAAAATGAGCATCAAGTGTCAGCATGAAAAGGCACGTTAAGATCTCACCGTATACGCTTTTACTCGGCACGCGCGCGCGCGTCTGTCGCCTGCCCGGGGGGGGGGGGGCAAATGCCCCTTCTTGCCCCCCCCCCCTGTGGACGCCCTTGTACCTTGTACATATTACTGTAAATACATTGTACACATAACCGGAAAGACGCTCTTATCATTCCTGTCGAAAGGAACCTCGTAGGATTAAGTATCATCGACAACGGCAGAGAGGCCGAAGGCGACGGCCGCTGCCGGGCCCTATAGAAATAGACACGCTACAAAAATCCCCAAACATATATTTTACAATCTGGAGACACTGGTAGTGTCTCGGCGCTAAGCCAAGCGCAGCGACACTGCCGTGGATACTATACGCGAATCTGTCAAGATTTCCAGACGGCGATTATGGGATCTCAATAACGGCTGTCTCGATTGAGTTCTAAGTGTGCTCAATCGATGGCATCCGGTCGGAATATATAATGAAAGTGTTTTTGTTTTTTCTCTACGTACTCTACGAGCGGAGATATTGCGATGTAAAATGATGCAAAATCCGAAATTGAAACTTTTCATTTAAGAAACGTCATCGTCGTCGTCGTCGACAAGGCTATGGGGTGGGGGATTTGTCCTTTTCGATTTTTCGGCGCTAGAGGCAAATATGGCGCTGGCAATGTGCATGGTCACATCAAACATGTGTTCTGTGGCTGAGACTGATCTGTGGCTGATGATTAGGTTAGGAAAACTGTCACATCGATGG
>NW_017295697.1:25705-25948 GCF_001594075.2 Trachymyrmex cornetzi | reverse complement strand
ACAGGCAACGAAAAGGAAGGAGAAAGATTAATTAGAGAATTTTTTATTAATCCGAAACAAATTGATCGCAGTGACATTGGTGATGATTGTGCTGTGGTTTATCGACGACCTTTTATGATTTATACGGTAATAATAAATCGAAGACTTCTTTCAATATTTAACAAGTAAGTTAATGAAAAATTGTCAATGTGAGCCAACACAAGATGTTCCTTTGTGAAATAACTGTCATATATTATAAATCTA
>NW_017295697.1:25377-25683 GCF_001594075.2 Trachymyrmex cornetzi | reverse complement strand
GACATCATTATTGCGTCCTCTTTAAATGTAGGAATAACATATTCTAGATGTAGTAAGCGTCCCAATGAAATAAAGTAAAGTTTCTTACTATATCTAGAATATGGTTAATACATTTGAAGCAAACACAATAATGATGTCGAAATGTCTGCAATTTATACTTGTGATTTATAATTTTTTATTATTTACTTAATTCTAATGATATATATCATGTGTATAAAAGATTCTCTGTATGGAATTTTAAAATTATATATAAATTTACCTTATTAAAAAAAAGGTAAAAAAAGCGCTAAGCGTTGGTGAAACTGG
>NW_017295697.1:23610-23907 GCF_001594075.2 Trachymyrmex cornetzi | reverse complement strand
TTCGACATTGAAGCAAAAATGACCCTTTTTATTCAATGTCGAATAACTCGTCGAAAAAAAATCGTACAACGTTCAATAAAAAAGCAAATTGAAGGTAAATATTCACTCTTTCGATTATTTAAAACCGCATTTGTGTGCGATTTTTAGTTCATGCCATAGACTTTTGTAAAATTTGTATAAAATTTTCAGATTTGACGGATACTCATTTCTGTTCGTATAGCTACGTAAAAAATCAATCAGATCGAAATATCAATTACCGATTTCGAAAGTAGAGATTTCAAGCTTTAAAATGCTTTT
>NW_017295697.1:23266-23594 GCF_001594075.2 Trachymyrmex cornetzi | reverse complement strand
CTCATTACGACCGTTTTTCACGGAGTTCCTCTATCTTGAAGTTTGCCTACATCTGAACAGACGATTAAAAAATCATTTAAAATTGGTATTAAAAAGAACTAAAATTAAAATTCATGAATCTCCGTGAAAAATGATCGCGGGACAGTGTTTGATAATGCGTTTTAAAGCTTAAGACATAACTGTCGAATGATTCGAATCATATACCTCTGCAAAAATTTCATTACAAATGACGCTAATTTAAATTAAACCTTATAAAATTGAAGAACAAATTTGTGTGCACGGGTAAAACAAATTTTTTTCTGCATGTTTTTTTAAGTGGACCGTAGAG
>NW_017295697.1:16998-22290 GCF_001594075.2 Trachymyrmex cornetzi | reverse complement strand
AATCGTTATCATCGGCGTGCTCGTTTAGCGTACGCACATCGTCATGTCAGATGGATTCAAAGACAATGGAGCAATGTTCTTTTTACGGACGAATCGAGATTTTCTCTCTATGGGAATGACAGACGGCAACAAGTATGGCGTCGTCGTGGCGAAAGATATCGTCAGAATTGTAACAGACAAATTAAAGGATTTTATGGAGGTTCCGTAATGGTCTGGGCAGGAATATCACGAAATTCACGAACACCATTGGTTGTTATACCACCACCTGGATTGACTGCTAGGAAATATATCAATGAAATTTTACGTCCATATATCTATCCAATTCGTGATCAGACAAGAAACAGATTCATCTTTGTTGTGTCTTTAATTGCTACCGACAAGGATCGATGGCTTTGGATAAGGATACGCTTAGTAATCGAGAGGAGACGTAACCGTGAATATCGTGCTGTTTATTCGAATAATCGTAACAGTAACAGAAAGTCTTGTAGTCGACACGACGATGTTGCCAACGTATGCAAAGAAAGAAACTAAAACTATATGGCGAGATAGGCGCCACCTATCTACTTATCGACTGTGCTCTATACCTAATATTTCCTCCCCTTTTTCTATCGTTATAATCCCTCGGGTGTTTCTCTAACGTGGGGTGTAGCGCTGGGGCTGTCGTCGTTGGCGTGTAGATCGTCGCGGTATTTCAACTCTGGCCTGCCCTGGCGGATGATGTCCGGGTGGTGTCGCAGGAGGCGTTGGAACCTCTGGAGGATGATGTGGCGGTGGTACTTCTCTGGGTGCTGGGGGTTCATTGCGCGGCCCTGGTTCTGTCTCGTAGAATCGAATACGTCGGGGTTGTTCCGGTACTTTTTCCGGAGTCGGCGGGGGATCTAAATCAGCTTGCAGGTCTGGCCCTTGGAAGGCACGTATTTGGTCAAGATGACGCTTGAACCGTTTCCCCTGGTAATCAATCTCGTAATGGAGGTTTCCTAGCCGACAGTGACAATCGTGTCAGGTATCCATTTCTCCATTCGAGGATTTCCTGAAATGAAATAAACCTTTTGCATTTGATTAAAAATACGCGAAGGCGGTTTGAACTCCACTTGTTGTTTTTCTAAAATTCTCTCGTGTGTGTCTTGCGGTCGAACAAGGTCTAGGCGGGTGCGCAGATTCCTTCCTAGAAACAGCTGGGCCGGAGATTGCCCCGTAGTGGAATGAGGGGCCTTCCGATACTGTCGAAGGAATTCATTCAAATCTTGTCGAATGGTGCTTGGAGTGGTTGCCATTCTTTTTAGTTTATCCTTCGTCGTCTGGACATAACGTTCAGCCTGTCCATTTGTTGACGGGTGATATGGGGCTATCCGCTTGTGATATTTAACTCCGCTCATTTGGAGAAACTTCTGGAACTCGGCTGATGTAAATGGGGTACCGTTATCCGACACTATTGTGATGGGGGCCCCATATGCTGTGAACAGCTCATCAAGGATCGCTATTGTTGCTGTGCTCGTGGTGGAATTCGTCGGTTTAACTTCCATCCATTTACTGTACGCATCAACGATTATGAGTAACATGACTCCTGCTACCGGTCCTGCGTAATCGACGTGAATACGCTCCCAGGGTCCTCTTGGATATTCCCAATGGTGGTTTCGCATCTGAGGAGGAGCCCGTGCATGTTCGGCGCACTGAGTACATGCTTTTGCCACTCGCTCGATATCTGCATCGATACCGGGCCAGTAAACGAATGAACGTGCCATTCCCTTCATTTTTACAATGCCCAGGTGGGCTGCGTGTAGGTCCTCTAGGATCGGTTGACGAAGTGAGGATGGCACCACTACTCTATGTTCGAACAATAGGCAATTGGCGGCCAGTGTATAATTTGCCTCTGGGGCTTTGTATCCTGCGCTTGTGAGGTTATGGCCTGATTGTAGAGCTTGCACAATTTTCCCAAGATGCGGGTCCTTCCGTGTTTCGCGTGATATCTGCTCTGCTCGGATTGGAAGTTGTCTTACTTGGTTCAAAATGAAATAATCAAAGTCATCGAATTGCTCTGCTTCTTCTCCTTCTTCTTTGTTCGTTAATTTCCTCTGTATAGAAACTGGTGCTCTGGAGCAGTAGTCAGCGTTTACATTCTCCTTCGTTATTCTGAATTCAATATTGTAATTGAAATGTGATAAATAGTCTGCGTAGTTTGCCATCCGACTGATACACAATACTGGAAGCGATTTTTCCGGGTGCAGGATTTGTGTCAGTGGTTTATGGTCCGTGATTAATATAAAATGTCGTGCATAAAGATAGTGGAAAAATTTGCGTATAGTCCAGACTATGGCTAATGCTTCTTTGTCAATCTGCGGATATTTTTGTTCTGTGCTGCTGAGCGTGCGACTTGCGTAGGCAATTGGTCGGTCCTCTCCATTGTTGAGGCGATGTGATAAGACTGCGCCCAATCCTACTTTACTGGCGTCTGTCGCTAGTAATAACGGAAGTTTTGGATCATACGCTATCAAAACCTGCGGTGAAATCAAGAAATCTTTTATTTCCTTATAAGCTGTTTCCGCAGTTGGTGTCCATGTGAATGGGTCGTTGTGCAGCATCTCTCTTAACGGTTTTGCTCTGGTTGCTAAGTCAGGGATAAATGAACTATAATATGCAGCCTTTCCTAATAATAATTGTAGTTGATCTCATGTCGATGGTTTGGGTGCGTCGCGTATTGCTTCTATATGTTGATCCGATTTATGAAGTCCCTGAGCATCTATTCTATGTCCCAAAAATTCTACGGTTGGTACTGCGAACTTGCATTTATTTCTGTTGAGTCGAAGTCCTTGTGTCTGGAGCCGTTCTAGGAGGGTATTTAGCGTTGATAGGAGATCCGTGAAATTATCTGCGAATACCAAGATATCATCGAAAAAATTGAGGGTATTAGGAATATCTTGTAATACTGTTTCCATACGCCGTTGCCAAATTGCTGGGATATTTGCTGCGCCATACACCGCACGCGTTGGTCTGATTAATCCGTGCGTAGGTGTGTTCAATGTTAACGCGTGACTAAATTCTTTATCCACTACTATATGTGTATATGCGTCTGTTATGTCTAAGTGACAGAATAATGTAGATCCCTTCATGCGGTGAAAAATATGTTCGGCCTTCGGGATTGGATGTTCGTCGATGATCATTCGTGGATTTAGGGTTGGCTTATAATTGCCCGTTATTCTCATTTTTCCGTTCTTTTTCATAACCACGTGAGTAGTCGAAGCCCATTCCGAATGTTCGACTCGTTTGTAGAAACCTGAGACGAGTTTATTGTCTATTTCCTTAGCTTAAGCTTCGCGTAAGGCTAAAGGTATGTCACGAGCTCGGGCAAATACTGGTGTCGCATCCGGCTTGAGATGAACTGATATTGGCGGACCAATCAGTTTCCCGGGATGTTCGTTAAATACGTTGTCATATTGCTGCAATAAAGCATTGAGGCGATTGGTTTCGTCTGCTGTCAGCGGTTGTGTCGTAGGCTTATTAATAAGACTATTCAACTTT
Source organism: Trachymyrmex cornetzi (assembly GCF_001594075.2). Taxonomy (NCBI): domain Eukaryota; kingdom Metazoa; phylum Arthropoda; class Insecta; order Hymenoptera; family Formicidae; genus Trachymyrmex; species Trachymyrmex cornetzi. The sequence continues at coordinate 18,774 of NW_017295697.1, read as the reverse complement.
TCTGGGGTTGTGAATAGTTTTCTAAAGTCGATCTCATGAGCAAATTGGGCAATCCACTCTCTCCCGAAGAGCGTATCGTAATCGCCATCGACCACGTACAGATTTAGTTTCCTCGTGGTGTTTCCTAGTGTTACGTTAACTGGAATGTAGCCTATACATTTAAGACGATGATGCGTGTAACTCACGAATTGTCGGTCCGTGTCATTAAGCGTTTGGTGCAGTCTGATGTCTTGTAGCTTGGCCTTGCTGATAATTCCACATGGTGCACCGCTGTCCAATTCCATTTAGAGGTTACGTCCCTCGATAAGTACTGTTATAAATTGCCGTCCGACCGTGTTGATAGTATTATTCTGGTTGAGGCTATTTAGACGCTGTATTACATCTATTTTTTCAGCTGGTTGTTCTGTCGTTGCTACCTGATCTGTGGTTTGCTCTCTTGATTTGCACACTTTCGCAATGTGCCCTTTCTTCTTGCACTTGTGGCACTCTGCGTCTCGGAACTTACAATCTTTGCGCGGATGTGAGCCTCCACATCCGTTACAGGCATGCGTGTTCCGACTTGGTCTCGTATCATTGCGCGTAGAACTCTGTGTGCGCTGTCGTGATCTGTGTCTTGATGATAATCTACAACGAAAAGATTCTTTAGCTTTTCTCGTTCGGAGTTGTGATGCACATCTTAGCAAATTAGTCGATTCTGCATTTGACGGCGTACCGCTCTTAACCTCATCTGCTGTATGGTGTGTTGACTCTAACGTATGCGCGATTTCGTACGCTTCCGTAAATGTAATGGGTTTCTTCGCGATTATTTCGTCGCACATTTCGCGCGATTGTAGTCCATGGAGCATTTGCTCGATGAGCATTTTATCGAGAAAGACACCGTAATCACAATGGACCGCCCCTTGTCGAAGGCGCAAGGTAAAATTGGCGACTGATTCGCCTTTTTGTTGAGATATCTGGCGGAATTTAACGCTTTCCGCATACTTGTTCTTAACGCGATCAAAATGACTGATAAGGTCTCTTTGATGTCGTTGTATTCTAATTGTTCGGGTAGACGCGGGCTAACCAAGAATTTAAGTGCGTTATTTAGCTCTGCGCCCATGTGCACGCGCGCAAAATTTGCGAACTGTTCTATTGGTATTGTACTTAGCTGAAGCGCCCAGTCAAAACGTTTGAAATAATCAGCAACTGTTGTTGATTCCGTTGATCGATATTCCGACATTGCGAATTGCGGCGGTCTCGGTCGCACCGACGTCCTCGTTGCATCCGATGAGGCATTTGCAGCTGCTGCCTGTGTCGCCGACGTTTGAATCGCATTCGCGAGCATGGATGTCATGGCCTGAATCAATTCCGGTGGCACTTCCATTGTCTCTACCGATTTCGTTACTTCCTAACCTGTACATTCTCGATCTTCCGCGTATTTTGAGCTAGGATTGAGCTCACACTACTATAACTTCTGACACCACTGTTGTGTCTTTAATTGCTACCGACAAGGATCGGTGGCTTTGGACAAGGATACGCTTAGTAATCGAGAGGAGATGTAACCGTGAATATCGTGCTGTTTATTCGAATAATCGTAACAGTAACAGAAAGTCTTGTAGTCGACACGACGATGTTGCTAACGTATGCAAAGACAGAAACTAAAACTATATGGCGAGATAGGCGCCATATATCTACTTATCGACTGTGCTCTATACATAATAATCTTAATGCACGATAATGCACGTCCTCACACCGCAAACATTACGCGACAGTTTCTAAGAGAGAACCATATTGCGG
>NW_017295697.1:14638-15045 GCF_001594075.2 Trachymyrmex cornetzi | reverse complement strand
GGATGGTTTTTATTTTTCTTATTTTTCGAAATATTCAAATTTTTTAATTTTTTAGTATGATTATGACTTTTCTTATTAATATGTTTGTTATTCATATTATTTTTCTAAATATTATATTATTATCCTTATTTACATTCATGCTTTACTACTATATTACCATGTTATTATTATCTTAACAAAATTACCTTTTTAAAAAAAGGTAAAAAAAAGGCGCCAAGTGTTCATGTAAAAAACTGTACTTTCCATAAAAAACTGTACCTTCCATAAAAAACTGTACTTTACATAAACTAAAAAAAATCGTTACATAAATAATATAATTCAAGTGGTAATATTTTGTTAACTTTTTATTATAAATTACCCCTCAGTAGTACGTATGTGTTGCATGTATTAAAAAAAAAATGAAATCA
>NW_017295697.1:13820-14232 GCF_001594075.2 Trachymyrmex cornetzi | reverse complement strand
TGTGTGTGTGTACGAGCAAATAATTAAAAATACCAAATATGAAAAGTAATGAAGAGATTTAAGAAAGAGAATTAATAATATGCAGCGTGTTCATATGTGCGACCAGATTTAAATAGGTATACGGCTTAGATTTATTATACTCGTAGAATAAGTATTTGTATGGTGTGCGTTATATATTGTAAAAGCGTATAAGACTGGAATAATGATTTCAGATTTGTAAGACATGCGGCTTAAATTAAAATTAAAAGTAGATTTAAAATTAATTATAATCTTAATTGTAATTGTGATTGTAATTTTAATGTTAGTTAATGTTAGTTAAACAGTAAACATTGTTTATTTCTTTTACAGTAACATTTACTGTAAAATTTACAGTAAACATTTTCTGTAACATTTACTTATTATATTTTGAGGT
>NW_017295697.1:13142-13482 GCF_001594075.2 Trachymyrmex cornetzi | reverse complement strand
GTACTACTGAGGGGTAATTTATAATAAAAAGTTAACAAAATATTACCACTTGAATTATATTATTTATGTAACGGTTTTTTTTTAGTTTATGTAAAGTATAGTTTTTTATGGAAGGTACATGAACACTTGGCGCCTTTTTTTTACACCATTTTTAAAAAGGTAATTTTGTTAAGATATCACACAATTTGTAGTGTTAAACATCTTATATTCTTATATGATTAATAATATATCTCTTCATACGTGTGCGTATTACTAGAACATATTATTTATTATCAACATTTTCTAAAAATAATGTAGAAATGTTTTTAGCAGCTCTAGGCCATTATTTTTTTGTAACTTG
>NW_017295697.1:10216-11224 GCF_001594075.2 Trachymyrmex cornetzi | reverse complement strand
GAATTGTTAACAAAAATTGAGAAAATAAAATTATTATTAGTAGTAACTTTTGTATCACCACATGTTATGCATCGACAAGTAGAAATAATTTGATGCTCAACCAAATTTTCCATAAAATCATATTTAGTACAAAGAACTACAACAAAATCAAATGCATCTCGTTTAATACCAGTTGAAAAATATTCCCCTAGATATTTTCGTATTGCGTAGGTACTCAAATTAAGTACATTTTCCGTTTTCATATCGATGCGCTAATATATTTGAAACATTTAGTTTATCAGAATTAAATAATTGTTATCTAATAATACTTAAATGAAATAAACATTGTAATGTAGCATTGGCATAGCATAAAACTTTGTCAGTATTTTGAAAACCACGTATAACCCAAGAAGTAGTATTTTGTCGAACTTTTTGATCTGACTGTTGAACGGAAGTTATTATTTTCGGTAATGTCCATGACACATCTTTAATTTTACGATAACTCTTTTGAAATAGTAACAATAATTTGTGCTTCTGGTTTATGTAGTCGTTCAGCCGATTATATTCAATAATTGCTTCTTCACTAATTATTATTGATAAAGAATCATGATTAATCAAATACGCATTAAGGTTCACTTTCGTTAGTAATTTTACTTTAATTTTATATTAAAATTAGAATTCTATGAAGGTGGTATTGTGAACAGCAGCTTAATGGACCAAACGCTTTATGTATATGTTACACGTATGACTGAAAAAATTTGAAAAGCTGAAATGATCCCTTTTTGGGAAACGATCTCCAGATCTCGGTATCGGCTGCACCAATTTTATTCGGACTGATCGCAATCGAAAGATACCGACATATAATAAAAGTGTTTTTAGATCTTTAATTGCGGCTGAAGTGTCTGAGTAATTTTAATCTAAAGTATATAAAAATTTAAACGGGCCGCTTGACCGCTTAACGTGTGAACGTCATTGCGTATATGTTCATGCCGTTACCAATTCGCGAGGCTATAAATCATTCACATTCAC
>NW_017295697.1:0-9303 GCF_001594075.2 Trachymyrmex cornetzi | reverse complement strand
ATCATTAGAGTTAAATAAATTATTTTTTCTTTGGGAGGAATAAAATGGTAAAATTTAATTTGTTCGAATTACATTGAATTTAACTTGGCGCCAATTGTTATAATTTACAATAATACAATAATTACAATACGATAATTATAATGGACCATAATTTTCGATATTAGCGAGTAATAGGTATACTAGGCGGGTTCTAACTCGGGTCCTCTGAGGGGAGCGCAGGGCGCGTGGGAACTCGTTGGCGCGGGGGGTACTCGTAGCGCGGGGAAGGCGCGGGAAGGTCCCCGGTCGGCGGCATCGCTGTTTGTATAAACAGATATCTAGGGCCCTATGTAAACATAGGACTCCAGTCGATGAATTTCATAAACATGGCATTTACGCTATGCGTTCCGTATTTTTTTTTTTTTTCGTTACCCGCTGTCGCCACCGCCGCCGCCGCCCCCACCACTACCCGCCAGTAAAAGTATGACATCCTTTTTTTTCTTATGATGTATTTTTTACAATGCATTGTTTTATACTAACGCGTCGAGGCAAAGGATGGGAAGTAAAAGAATGTACATATAGTGATGAGAAAAAAAATTTTTTTATTCACATTACACTTATGTTACGTCCTGAGTCGCGTGTCTAGTATAATGCGATCTCGAGACGCGACATAGAATCGTGGGAGCGCGAGCGCGGAGCGGGGCGCGCGGGGCGAAGCCTTGGCTTCTGTAGGAATTTGGTTGTCAGCGTGTTTGCACGTGTTGAGGCAGGTCGCTGTCATCAGTGCTTTTGTTATGGCACGAATAGAGTTCGATTTTGCGGTTGCGATATTTATTATATTCCCTAGCAGTAAATAAGCTTCCGTGTTCCCTTATTACGCACGGGAGGAAAATAAAATAGAGAGTTAGAGGAAGCTTCAGATTTAAGAACGCCTGATGTACGCAGGGGGCGTACGAGGAAATTATGGAGATATTGTGATCTCTTTCCCTTAAGGCCGCTGTGATTTTGCCATCACGCGCTTCGCTTTATCTACGCTCTCTACTTCCCGTGAGCGTGAGGGAGCAAGGACGGTAAAGAATGGTTAAGTAGTCAAGAAGAAGAAAGACAGATATACAAATTAACAATCTTTATATTCAATTGGGAAGCTTGGCAGTTTACAATCCGCGGTTTGCCGGTAATGATAGCTGGCCTCGTCGGTTTACAGCAGGGAGCCACGCCTGACGGTGATGGCGGCGGCGCTGGGCGCGGAGCGGGGATTTCCGCCGGTCCCTGATATCCGGTTCCCGTTTTTGATTCCGCGTCGGGATCGTTCCCCCCTAGTCACGCGGAATGGAGTGCGGCTTCCTCAAGGAGACTGCGCTGTAGCTCCTTCAGGTGCACTCTCCAGCCCCCTCTTTTTCCCCTCGGACATTTCTTTTTGGGCATCTAAATGCGCAAAAAGAATATAACAAGTAGTATTTAGAAGAGAAGGGCAAAATAGTGAGTGCGAGGGCCTCGACGCCGTGAAGGCGCTCGTTTGAGCCCCGCAGGAGAAGTGCCTCGTCTTCGCTATTCGTGAGCGCAGACACGGCAGAGGATGAGAATAGCCCGTCAGACTCCGCGGGGGCGCACGATCGGGGCCGGACGCAAGGAAAGACGGAAGGTACCAGAGCGCTAACTAAAGCGCTAGGTGATCTTACCGTAATCAGAGATGGAAGTTGAGTTGAGGAAAAATGAGGACGCGTGTCCATACGCGCTCTGCTTTATATATGTTTCGCTTTGTGGCCCCTCGCGGTAAGGGGACGTTTTTCGTTGTTCGTACTATTGCGAAATGTCTAGAACGTGCCGATCTTCTAATTAGCGATTTACTTCGTTGTTGATTATATTTCCTTTAATTTGAACGCGTTATCTTATTACTGGGGTCGCGATACCCTTATAGCTTGCTCGGCTGCCGCGTGCTGCAATCCAGCACGGCGGAGCCTGCATATTCCTTATGTGCGTTTTTTCATTATAAGTCTTGGTATAGCCTAGCTGTTTTCGCTCGTCGCGCGTGTGGAATTCTAATGTTTGTTCAGGGCCTTCTTTCGTCTGTGCGTGCTCTAAATTGAGTTGTAATAGTTTTATTCGTATCCTGGGGCCCTTTGTGGCCGGTGGGTGCATTCAGGGTTGCGCGGCAATGCATTGCGTTGGCGTTATGCGTTTTTATTGATTTTCCGCAGGTCTGCGGTTTTCCCTTGCAGCTGCGTCGAAGTCGGTTGTTATATTAGTTATTCCCTATCCCGTGTTAACGGTGTTTTCGTGCTAAAATGCATTCTTGCATCGTTTTTAGCGTTTATAATTTGGCGCAGGCGTAGTATGTACGACGTTCAATCGCGACGGTATCGGTGGTTTGGCCTATAGCTGTACGCGATTGTAGTCGGCACATATTATGTCTATTCGCTATATTCCGTGCTCGCGCTCGCTTGGTAAAAGGACGGGGCGCTATATTGTAGGCGCAACGGACGTTACACTTATTACACTGATTTTTTCTATTATTTATTAAATTTTTTTATTTTTTTTATTTTTTTGCAATCGATAGCGTTCGAATGCGATCGATGGTTCGGGCATCGCTAGCAGCGCTTTCTGAAAAATAGAACAAAAAACTTTTTTAATCACTATTCGCTTTTTCAGCGGAGAATAAAATGCATTGGCACTAGTCACTCTAAATGCTATACCTTATGGCTTATATTTTGATTGTGCTGATGATGAGGAACACGCTGGCGACTTTGATGGTTTCTCGCCAGGACATTTCCAATATCTCGGGTTTTCCTTCGATGGTGGTGGTGGTGGACTTGGTGGACCTTGCTGTAAGGGACGGTACCCCTTTCGCTCAGCCGATTTTCGGTGTATATATTCTTTTACTCGATCCATGTCTTATCGCTTGTAGTCGAAGTTTACGATTGAATGAAAAAAGCTTTGTGCACTGTTTATATGTATACACAGTCAGATCGGTGACATGTCGCGACACGCTAAGAGAAACGCAGATATTTCGGCTGTTAAACATAACTGTGTTACAGTAAAAAATGAAAGTGGACTCCAGTGAAATGGTACTCCAGTGAAAAATATGAAGAGCCACTCCAGATGCAACGTTAACCACTTTTTAAAGAAAATGTGAATAGGCAAAGGGACAAAGAAGTCACAAATAAAATATATAATAGATTATAAGCGCTCAGTTCCACAGTTGACGTTCTGGAAGACGAACGAATCAGTCGCAACAAGAGCAGCGTGAAAAGTATAGCTAATCATCGTGCGAATATAGTCGGCGTAGTCGAGAATATTGGAAACGTGTGATTTTACGGAAACGTTCGCGAATATTTGAGATGAAGTGTGTTTATAATAAAAATGGAAGAAGAAAACTTGGAACTAGATTTTGAGGAGATAATGGACCAAGATTCCGACGTAGAATCCGTGTTATCCGACGACACTGGTTTTGCTAGAGACTCGAGCGAGTACGAAACGGATCTTGTTGAAAAATTTGTGCCATCTCCGGAAATTCGTACATTGAACGGCCACACTAAACATTGCATGATCCAGTGCTATTATACGACGGGTGGTGCTGTAACTGTATGTGCAGCATGCATGGTCCTTTTAGCTGACGTCGACACTGTGGGAATGCATCTTTTAAAGAAGCACGATATCGATTATATTGATGCGCTAAGCGGCCGGTTTTACAGGAATTGCAGACTAGCAATGAACACTATATTTCCGTGCAACAAGTGTCCACAGTGCACAAATTAAAAACTATTGTGAACAGTAATGTGAGCAGTATTGTGAACGAAACATAGATCCCGAGATGTGGATAAAGGAACGAATGAAGATGGAGTACGATGATAGCAATGTATTGCATACTAGAAAAGATGCGATACGCGTTCTAGGAAAATCCGCGACAGAGAGAGACACAAGTGTGCGAATATCACCGGTGCAATTCTTACGCGATCGAGAGTTAGGAATATGCAGCCAGCGTGTCATGGAACAAGCAGAAATTCACAACGAGCCCGTTTGTTTCTGGCCTTTATTCGCGCGACAGAATGTGTACACGCGATTATTCAACAAACATTGTAAGAACTATAACTTTGAAAATAGATATAAAACTGATAGTTTTAAGACGACTTTTTTTGTGTGTCGAAAATCGCGATTCAGACCGTTTTTATCACTGCTACAAGAACATTACGATTCCCGCGAGTGGTGAAAAAATAGTCAATCTGTTGATATGTGATGATGCAAATATGCCATGTTATTACTGCGAGGAGGATCCTGCTTTAGAAAAAAAATATTTTCGTGACATGTGTGATGATGAATGCTTTGTTTGTGAACCATACTGTTTTGCATTAGAAAATTATCACATGGCGCGAATGTACTGTGCAATTATAGATATGGAGCGGTGGTGCAACGTACCAAGTATGTAAATATGAAACCGGAATTTACAAATAGATGATAAAATAGCTGTCAATGTAATTGCCGTCAGACCGCGTCATTGACGCCATTTCCTTGTTCTGACATCTGACAAAGATTTTCAACTCACAACAATACAAGTTTCATACAACACTATAGTTTGTAATAGCGTTGAACATGTCGAATTTTATGCCTGGAAACTACGATTTGCGGACAGCATTGATTTTCTGTCACCATTTGAAGAAAACTGCTGCAGAATCGCATCGAATGCTTGTCGAAGCTTACGGTGAGCATGCTCTTGGTAAATCACAGTGCTTTAAGTTTTTAAAAAATTCAAAAGTGACGATTTTGACGTGAGAAACGAAGAACATGGAAAACCACCAAAAAAGTTTGAAGACAGCGAATTGCAAGCTTGTTGGATGAGGATGATGCTCAAACTCAACAACAACTCGGGGATCAATTGAATGTGACATGAGAAGCCGTCTCTATACGTTTGAAATCCATGGGAAATATCCAGAAGATGGGAAAATGGGTTCCACATGAACTGAATGAAAGACAGCAGGAAAACCGAAAAACCACTTGCGAAATGCTGCTCGCCAGGTACAAAAGAAGTAGTTAGCGATGGGCAATACTTCGAATAAAATATTTTTTATTATTTTCATGCAATAAATGTATATTTTCTATTAAAAAATTCCGGTTTCATATTTACATACCTGGTATGTGAACAAGTCACGTGCAAGTGCTCCGTGGAAAAGTGCGATGCGATCTAAAGACTGTGAAAAAGACATGGAAAATCACGAGCGAGTGGAACGCGAACTGCTGGAGCAGTGCGGCCAGGTCGCCACTCTGGCGGAGTGTTTCGCGTGGCTGCAATGATGCGACGAGTGCATCGATCGGCTCGAAGAATTTTGTCGTGCCAAGCGTTCGCGTCTCACCGTTGGACACAGACAATCTGTGGTGGCGAGGATCGCGAGACTCACAGGTACAAAAACACAATTGGAGCGGCGTTTCGTGCACGTTGGTGGCGGGTACGCGTGTGGCGAATACGCGAGTGGCAACGAGCAATCTCTTGTCTGGAGAAATATCGACGCCGCGTTTGAAAGACGTATAGTGACGGGCGCCGTGATAAACTCTAATCACATCGAGCCGCAGCAGTTTTTGAAAGACGCGATAGAAATAGTGCTCGAGCGTGTGCGAGATGCTATAGAAAGACACGATAGTGTAAAAGTGAACACTGCGCTCAACGGTGAGTTTACGACGAATGACAAACGTGCTAATAAGAGCATAATTACGAAAAACATTGAGATATACCAATACGCCGATATGCGCGAATGATACCAGAGGCATGTTATCGAGCCCACGTTGATGTCGCTCGAAGAGTTCCAGGAACGCGACAGCGGATGGACTTTGTCACGTATATTGAATTTGACTATCAACGTGAATAAACTGAATCCAATGCGCGCGGGATGCTATATCGAAGTGCCGTGGGAAATAGCGACGAAACGAGCGGTGATCAGTGTGCATATGAGGAATAATGCATGCTTCGCGTGGTCGGTAGTCGCCGCTCTGTATCCGGCTGAAAGAAATGCGGACCGAGAGTCATCGTATCCGCATTACACGACAATATTAAATCTCGCGAGCATCGAGTTTCCGATGATTTTAAACGACATTCTAAAATTCGCATGTTTGGACGCGGTGTCGATCAATTTTAAATTTTAAAATTCGAACGTGTACGGCATCGAGAATAAAAAGGTCCTTCCTCTACGGCTCATCAGCGACAAGCAGGAGAAACACGTCAACATGCTGTACATGCAAGACCCGCACGACGACAGTCTCGGTCACTTTGCATGAATAAAACATTTGTCCCGTCTCGTGAGCTCACAACTCAGCAGAAAGAAGAACAAGAAATTTTTCTGCGATCGGTAAATATAATAAAAAGTAAAACCAAAAAACAATATGTTAAAAAATAGCGAAAAAAAATTATTTACAGGTGTCTTCATTACTTCAGTACGAACGAAAAATTGCAGACGCATGAAGTGGATTGCCAGAAAGTCAACAACTGTGCCATTCGACTGCCGAGCGAGGACAACAAGTGGCTCGAATTTGGGAATGCAATAAGGAACGTTCGTAGTATATGCCGACCTGGAGTGTGTCCTACGGAAGACGGAGACAAGGAAGAAGCGTCGTCGTACACTTATAAACAGCACGAGGTATTCAGTATAGGATACTACGTACGACGACACGTTAATCGTCATATCGGTTCCATCGCGATAAAGATTGCGTCGCGTGGTTCGTACGATTTGGCGCATCGCGTAAAAGATATCATATCCGCCAACGTGCCCATGGAAGCATTATCTAAACAGTAATGGAAGCCGTACTGCAGCGCGACGCGTTGTCACATTTGTGAGAAACCATTCGCGCCGGACGATACGCGGGTACGCGATCATTGCCACTTAACCGATAGATACTGCAGTCCAGCGCATTCAAACTGTAATTTAAATTATAAAAATTCATCATATATTCCAATCGTTTTTCATAATTTATCGGGCTACGATGCACACTTTATAATTAAAGAAATTGCTACCGCGTACGAAGGACATGTAGATGTGTTACCGATAACAAAAGAAAAATTCATTTCATTCAAAAAACATGTCGATAGTTCTAAGGACAAAAATGAAAATAATTTTCAGAAAAAATATTTAAAATTACGGTTCATTTAAATTTCTCAGTACAAGCCTCGATAAATTGGCGTCGTTTCTAAGCAGAGACAAATTAAAAATCGTACGTTCCAAATTTTCAACATTGTCGAACGAAGAATTTGAATTACTGACTCGTAAAGGCGTATTTCCATACGAGTACGTTGACTGCGTCGAAAAATTGAATAAACGATGCTTGCCACTTCGTGAATCATTTTACAGTTCATTGATGGGCGATACAGTATCCGAGACCGATTACGCTCACGCCGTGAACGTATGGCAGCGATTCTTCATCCGAACGCTCGGCGAGTACAGTGATCTGTACTTGAAAACAGATGTCTTGTTATTGGCTGACATTTTCGAAAATTTTCGTGAAAGTTGTGTCGCGAGTTACGGTCCCGATCCCGCGCATTATACCTGGTTTCACGTGGGACGCAATGCTCAAATATACCCGCGTAAGATTTGACTCGCTCACCGACATTTATATGGTCATGTTCATCGAGCGCGTCATACGCGACGGTCTCAATTAATGTTCCGGTAGATACGCGCAGGCTAATAACAAGTACATGTGTTCGTACAACTCATCGAAACCATCGTCGTACTTGATGTACTACGACGTTAACAATTTATACGGGTGGGCGATGTGTCAACCATTACCATACGCCGAATTTCGATGGGTCAAAGACGTTGCAAACTTTGACGCGAGCGCGACCACTCCGGATTCGCCCACCGGTTACATTCTCGAAGTCGATCGCGAGTATCCGCAGCATCTGCACGATCAACGCATTGACCTTCCTTTCTACCCGACACGCAATAAGCCGCCCGGCAAGCGCGAGGATAAACTTCTACCGACGTTGTACGATAAGCAGCGTTACGTCATCCACTACCGAAACTTGCAATAATTTACTCGTCATGGTCTTCGCGTAACAAAGATTCATCGAATACTACAATTTGCTCAATCTCCATGGCTCCGCGATTACATTGAACTTAATGCACAATTTACAACTCACGCGAAAAACGATTTCGAAAAAAATTTATACAAATTAATGAACAACGCGGTTTTCGACAAAACCATGGAGAATATGCGCAATCAAGTCGACGTAAAATTATTAACAAAATGGGATGGACTATACGGCGCGGAGGCAATGATCGCGAAACCGAATTTCCACAGCCGCAGCGTCTTTGCAGAGAATCAAATCGCCATCGAAATAATGCGCAAACTCAAGGTGAAGTTTGAAAAGCCGATTTACGTGGGCATGTGTATACTCGACATATCGAAAGTTTGCTTGTACGAATTTCACCACAAGTATATGTTACCACTGTTTCGCGACAAATGTAAAATTATATACACCGAAACACACAGTCAGATATACTGCGTCGAATGCGAGGACATTTACGAGACTATGAAACGCGATATCGCTAGATTTGACACGAGCGATTATCCGACAGACAACGCGTACGGTATGCCTCTCACGAACAAAAAGGTACCAGGTCTGATGAAGGACGAAAATAATGTTGCGATAATGACCGAATTCATTGGTCTCAGAGCGAAGATGTACGGGCTGAGGGTGGATGGCAAAAAGGATACTAAAAAAGCGAAAGGCGTAAAGAGTAGCGTCGTAGCGTGAACGATAACGTTCGACGATCACACGCAGTATTTGAACGAAGAGATTGAAATGACTCGTCGTTAATCGTGTATAAGATCTAAACTGCACGAGGTATACACGATATCCGAATCAAAAATCGCTCTGAGTCCATACGATGATAAATGATACGTCCTACCGGACTCGACAGAGACGTTACCGTGGGGACATTGGCGGATACCTTTGTAATTTATATGTATCAACATAAATTATATTACTATTATGTTTTTACATTTTTTATATTTTCATACACTGAATATGTATTACTATTGTGCTTTATGTATTACAATTTTCTTATGTATTATCTTAATTTGTATTTCGTATACGTTTTTCAACATTTTTTTTTATATTTTCATACAGTGAATATGTATTACTATTATGCTTTATATATTAAAATTTTCCTATGTACTTTAATTGTACTTCGTGTATGTTTTTCTGCATTTTTTATATTTTCATGCAGTGAATATGTATTACTATTTTGTATTATCATTATAATTATAATTATAATTATAAGTACGAAAACAAAGTATATCCTCGCCCATGGGATACCCCGCGGGGTGAGGGGCCGGGGGGAA
>NW_017295696.1:32612-33967 GCF_001594075.2 Trachymyrmex cornetzi | reverse complement strand
AGGAGAAAGAGAAAAAAGAACAATAAGAAGAAAGAAAAAGGAAGAGGGTGGTATTGACTTACTGCCTGATGAGATTTGGCGGAGTCTGATGAGAGGGCTTCAAGAGCTTCGTGGTCGGCGGTAGTCGGGACCTCGGGCGTCAAATCACTGACTCTAATACTTTGTTTTTAACAAATAACAAACGGAGTGCGCCCGAGACTCGAACTGGATCGGTTTTGAATAAATTAACCGACTTTAAGAACAAGACTCTCAGCAATTGGTAAGGCAAGAGAGCCCAAAAACAAAAGAAAAAGACGCTCAGGACCGCGGAACCGTGATTTATATAGCGGTTTTTCCTAATTAGTGGGGTTCAAATTTGGGGGTGGGGTGACTTTCGGGATTTTGGATTAGTCGAGATTATGGGGGAGAAAAGGAGTCGGTTGGTATCAACAAGTGTCTTCTTAATTTATGATTCTCCTAAATTTATGGGAAAATGCACGTGCACCGATTAAGACGAGCGCACGTGCACTGTCGGCACGCGCCCGTCAAACACTTTCCCTAGACTTCGCATGTCACATTTATATTTTATGGTCGCGGACATCGTGAGAATCGTCCGCGACTTGCTTGTCAGAAAAATGTTTAGGCGCCAGTACTGGCATTAATTGCCGTTTTTAATGGCGCTGTCCAAGGGAAATGTCATCGACGGTGCATTAGCTCCCTGCATTCACCGATTCTAACTCTATTTTATTTGGCGTTAATGGAGACACTAGAGTCCTTTACTTTAAACTTTCTCATGGGAAAAGATTTTTATTACTTTTCCTGGAAGTCTTAGGGGGTTGATAACTCCTAGGTCTCCGTGAAAAAGAGAAAAGAGGCAGCGTGTGTCCGCTAGACATAACACATCCATAAGCAATGTTTACCAGGTATGTAAATATGAAACCGGAATTTACCAATAGATGGCCATAGCTGTCAACGTAGCTGCCGTCAGACCGCGTCATTGACGCCATTTCCTTATTCTGACATCTGACAAAGATTTTGTCAGAAAACTACGATTTGCGGACAGCATTGATTTTCTGTTACCATTTGAAGAAAACTGCTGCAGAATCGCATCGAATGCTTGTCGAAGCTTACGGTGAGCATACTCTTGATAAATCACAGTGCTTTGAGTGGTTTAAAAAATTCAAAAATAGCGATTTTGACGTGAGAAACGAAGAATGTGGAAAACCACCGAAAAAGTTTGAAGACAGCGAATTGCAAGCATTGTTGGATGAGGATGACGCACAAACTCAACAACAACTCGTGGATCAATTGAATGTGACACGAGAAGCCGTCTCCATACGTTTGAAATCCATGGAAAAGATCCAGAAGATGGGAAA
>NW_017295696.1:32026-32385 GCF_001594075.2 Trachymyrmex cornetzi | reverse complement strand
GACAATGCTCTGTGTTTGGTGGGATCAGAAAGATGTGATCTATTATGAGCTGCTAAAACCTGGTGAAACCGTTAATACTGAACGCTACTGACAACAAATAATCAATTTGAATCAAGCTTTGCGTGAAAAACGATTGGAATATCAAAAAGGCATCACAAAGTGATTTTGCTTCGTGATAATGCACCATCACACACAGCAAAACTGTTCAAGGAAACGATTGAGACGTTTGGTTGGGAAATACTTTCGCATACGGCTTACTCACCTTGGCTCCGTCCGATTACTACTTATTTGCATCGATGGGACACGCTCTTGATCAGCAGCGCTTCACTTCTTACGAAGATGTACTAAAATGGCTAGAT
>NW_017295696.1:24581-29917 GCF_001594075.2 Trachymyrmex cornetzi | reverse complement strand
CACTTCTGAAGCGTTCATGCCACTCGGGAACGGTTGTTTTCTTTAGAGCATCACTGCCGAAACAGTTTCCCTACATTTCCAAGGTTTTCGCACCATTGAATCCATTTTTAACGCAAAATTTAATACAAACTCGTTGTTGCAAATTCAACTCCATTTTTAAAACTGTAAAAAATCGCAAACACGTGCAGAGGTAGATATATTCAAGACGGCGTAACTTTTACAAATGTCAAGCTATGGCGATAAAATTTGGTGGAAATGTCAATGATAGATGTGGCAACCTAACTAAAAAAACAGAACTCAAATCAGCTGACTCAGAGCATCACCTGGTGGTAATTCCGGGAACTTTTTGATCAAGGTGGTATGTCAAACTGGTATCATATACATCCTTTTAGTTCTCATGGAGGCATCTATCCACATTCCTGTGGATACCTGTACTAACCTATTGCATTCCTATGGATGTCCTACATATACCTATAGGTAACTATACAAGCTCCTACAGAATCTTATAGTCAACTATAGGAACCCATGAAAAAACCCATGGGAATTTGCAGCAGAGCTAGAAGGGGAAAGAAAATTGGTTAATTCGCGTTGTTCTTAATCTATCGTAAATAGCGCAATTACCTAACTTATCGCAGGATTACAGGTTTATTTGCTTAAGAACTAATTATTTCTTTTAATGGTTGTTACCATAGATGTATAAGATAGACCCAGCATCTATAGTATATGTTGGGGTTTGGCAGAACGGTGCGAGAGGCAAAATATCGGGGCAACCTGTCCTCTACGCGTGCATCTTGACATTCTTGACAACATCAAAATGGCTGACTACGTTAGGATCGTCTGTATTCTTTGCCTATTGTTATAATTGTGTTACTTTGCGTCACCCAGTATTCTGATGGACAAGGAGAAAATATCCTGTCACACAAATGAAGAATATGTATGTCGTACGTATTGTATGTAAGTACATAAAAAGAGGTTAAAATGTTTTACTTACGTGTGAAAGAATATTTTGTCCTGTTCGTCAAATTTCTTTTGATGCCCACATGCGTTGCACGTCTTCATATTCAATTTTTTTTACAAAAGAAACGCAATACTAACAGTTATTAATAATGGGTGCAAAGAATACAGACAATTCTAACGTAGGCAGCCATTTTGATTTTGTCAAGATTGTCAAGATGCGCGCGCAGAGAAGAACAGGTTGCCCCGATATTTTGTCTCTCGCACCGTTCTGCCAAACCCAGCATATACTATAGAAAATATACGGATGCTGAGTCTATCTTATATGTCTATGGTTGTCACTCATTCGTTTTCTTTATTTTCTAACATTGCGCGGAGTTCTTTATACTGCACGGGTCTTTCACTCACATTTCCACTAGGTGCCGTTGCGGTGGGGGTAGGGAGTTGAGCTTCTGCCATGGGATGGGACTTGGAGGCGGTGGGGAGGAGGGCCTCCCGGTCCATTTGCCTTCCAGGGATGTCCTTCTCGCTGGGCCCCGCTAGGTAAAGCAGCAGCTGTGTGACGGAGTTCCAAATGACCCCAAGCAGGTGTAGACTCCAGCCGTATACCGAGTGAAGCGCGTAGCCGTGGATTATTGTATCTACGATCAGTTTTATCAGCTTGATGATAAGAAAGATCGCCATAACTCTCGTGCTTGCTGACCCGAATGTAATGAATCTCTGCCAAAGGCGCGCCCCCGCGCTTTCGGCGATTCTTTCCAGGGACTTCTCGTCGAAGAGGTTTGTCATCAAGATGCTTCCTGAAGATATGTTGTGGCCCATTGCTCCTCGCGCCAAGGTGTTCAACATTTACGGTTTTTCCATCGGGAACATTATATGGTTATGAAGCCTGTTTAGGTCCTCGTCCGAGTAGATCCCGCTGGTAGCGAGCGCTGCGGGTGTGACGTATCTCCACGTTGGTCGCGTCACCGGTTGGATTGTGGGTGGGGGTAGTGATTCCACCGGGCGCGGCATAAAGCGGAACCAAGTCCCATGTATTTTGTACATGTTTGACAGGAGTTCGCTGCAATCGTTATGTGTTCCTGTCCGCGTTAATATTCTTGATCCGGGTAAAAGAAAAGCTGATTTATTTCCGTAAGTCACAGGTAATTCGGCGAAGCATTCCTCCGTATGTCGAATTTGGCATTCTACTGGAACACTTAATGAGATGTATAGCTTCTCCGGCCACCACGGCCGTGTATCCGGGGGATTTCATGATGCGGTGCGCCATTTCGTCTGGCGCGATGCTGGATAGCGTAAAAGCATTCTGGAGTATTTGTTTCTTCAAGGTGCATTTTTGTTCTGTTATGTCTTGGTATAAGCGCGTTAATTGCGTCCTGATATGTTTCTCTACGCATACGAACTTAGAATTTACGTAAGCGAAAATATCTAAATTGTTCACGGAAATTCTCGATCGCACCCTGAAAGCTCGGTCTTGTTGTGTTTCTAAGATGAAAAGTTTTGAGTGTTCTGTCTGCGCTAGTGTATAGCCGAGATACAGAGATTGCTTCTGCCTGCTTGCGTGAGCGCAAACGTGGTTTCTCTCGTGGTGACCGTGTAAATAGTAGATGTTGTTTGATTGGCCTTGGGAGTTAATTTACTCGCTTGTCCTTCATACAGGACGTCGTAATGGCTGAAGTGGCAACTATCGGGCGGTACCGTCGACCAAAAGGTCTCGTCTCCATCGATGTGTCGAGGCACTCTCCAACCGTGACCTTGCAGTGCAAGCCGGAAGATAGAATAATTTAATGTGAATTGCGGCGAATGGGAGCCTCGAAGTTTCGTGATGTGACTTTGATTGTCGCTTGTACAACGACGCTGTCCCACGTTCCATACGGGTCGCTATACTGGGCACCCCTGCAACGTCCATCCACGGACGTGTATCCGGCGAGGGTGATGCTTCTGGTAGAGGAACTATTTGGTTTTAGGCCAGAGATGTAACCATCTCTTCCTCCCAAGTAGATTGTATCAGTTTCGTGGATTCTTTGATAGTTGCTAGCCGCTGTCTCCTACAAGTATACTCTCCTTCCGCCATGCACTATCGATACATGAGAATGCATCCCGCAATAGTATATTATGCGGTCGATCTCAATTTTACACCGGATTATTCTGGTCCTGTCAAAGTCCGAGAGCTAGAATAGTTGGACGTGGTATTCTTAGAGTCCTAGATTTATCAGAGAGGCGCAACCGGCTTAAGTCAGTATGACAAAGGTGCTAAGGAGAGTACTAAACATGGCCGACATGCTATGAAAGGGAGGATCCCGTTGCCTACAGTTCTGATTGTATACACCACTCATATCAACTGGTGCCTAGTAATTTTTCACTCTTTTGCCAATGAGATTATTTTATTTTTAAATTGACCAATCAGCGATACATGTGTGCAATATGCGATGTGTGCAATCTGTCACGAGTGCAAAACTGCTCTATATCCACTGTGACGATTTCGCCACAGAACGTGGCGAAATATTAATAGCGTTTTCGGCCCGATCGGGTTTGCACCAACCTGGGTTGGATTAATCTTTCCTATTGGTTGATATCACAGGCTCTACCAATAGGAGAGCGCAAAACGCCATTAATCCAACCCAGGTTGGTGCAAACCCGGTCGGGCCGAAAACGCTATAAAATAACGTTAGCGCAATCATATTATTGCCAATATGATATGTAAACCAATTATTATAATAAAAGCAGTACTCGACCGTTGACTAAGATATTGCGCGGACGCTGGTCTCGTCTGAGTAGAAAACGCTGACGAGGCTATACGGGCGACCCCAAAATAATTAATAAAAGCGCGGCCGCGTAGGCGATCGGGGAGCCAGTCAGACAATTCTCAGTGAGTAATTCGGTCAAATAAAATAGCGTAACACGTTGTGACGCGCGGTTCGAATACGTCTAATATACTATCGCGACGCAAGTGCCGATAGGTGAATTGGTGATAATAGAATAAAAATAGTGTATCGCAATATCAAAGATTATATTTATATATTCAATACAAAACTACAACAAGTTTTGTTCAATGTGCAAACTCCCCCGAGTCCTAAGTGGATCCCGAACCCGTGCCGTACAGCGGCACAACAAATCGGAGCCCTCCCCTATGAAACTGCCTTTAAACTATATCAAACAAGATAAGACGTGTAGGATAATGTGAGATAGAATGTATAGGATAAAATAAAATAGAAATATGTCACTAGTACTATAAATGGCTGCCAAGTCACGCAATTGGTCAGATTGCAACAGCGAATCAGAATGCATAACACCGGTTGCGCCTCTCTGATAAATCTAGGACTCTAGGTATTCTCGGTGATAGGCTCGATGTCCTCTAGGTTACAATCCTTTATGTTTAGCAGGGATAAGGACGTAATATTGACGCCGTGGCCTCCGCAGTCATAACCTCTCGCTGGCGGGTTGAGAACTTAGAGCATATATACCTGGAGAGGGAATGGCCGATTCAAAGTGTGTCCAAGATCTGTGCGAGAGAGACAGATATAAGTTCCTAATCATCTTCTGTGCGCATGCGTTGAAATTATCAGACGCTACGCTGTAAATATGTCAGCTACAATGAATAATAGTTGACATAACCTATTCAATATGATATTATTGCAGTACAATAGTGTAGGAAGTAATAAAGTATTTACGCATACGCATAAAATTTAAATATATAATACATATATAGTACATATAAAATATACAATACATATAAAATATATAATACATATATAAAAAAGTGAGTTTAATAAAATTTTTATTGGTGTTTAAAATGAATTAATTTTTTATACTTATGTCTAACATATTCTTTTCGTCCTACATTGGTAGTGCACTTGGCCTCATGAAATAAACGTAAATTTAGATAAATTTCAATAATACTTTTAATGAGTTCACTTTTATGGTTATCGAATAAATCTTGCTGCATTATATGCTCAGTTATTTTGCTGTCATTAAAAACTGAATCGCAAATTTCTTGATAAATTTGTATCATTAAAATTGCCTTAATGTTAAAATAATTAAATTTGTAACTTGCAAGAGTTGCAAGAAATTGTTGTACGAATTTTTTGATACAAAATCTAACCTATTTCATTACATAATACAAATAGACACAAAATATTACACTTATACTTACGCATAATAAGAAACCGATTCATCACGATTACCGCACAAAACACAATAAACGCAGGGCATCTTTTAAGATAAAATGCAAAACTTTATGTTCAGATAAACTGTTGGCAAAGCCATAACTCTTAATGAATGGGATTTTACATGTTAAGCTCAGTTCAACGCATGCGTGACGCATGCCCACAGAGAACGATTAGGAATTTATATCTTTCTCTCTCGCACAGATCTTGGACACA
>NW_017295696.1:19398-24044 GCF_001594075.2 Trachymyrmex cornetzi | reverse complement strand
TGTTGGATTCCTCTGTTCCTATCGCTATGTCTATCGCTATCGCTATGTCTATCGCTATCGCTATTGCCTCGCATTGTGTTTAGGCCTTTATAGGCGGCATAGACAATTCCTCCTCCAGTATATATGCTCTAAAGGTAAATTTTCACGGGCTGCTCAAACCGGCTGTTTCAGCGACAAAAAGAATCACGTGGTCAAAATTGACGAATATCAAATGTCCATTTTGATCACGTGATCCTTTTTATCGCTAAAATAGCCGGTTAGAGCAGCTCGTGAAAATTTACCTTAAGGGTGAGGAGCGCGGTGATGCCAAAAATAATTGTCCGTTGGTTCATCTTTGGGTGCGTCGGCTGCCAGACTAAAGGCCTAAACACAATGCGAGGCAATAGCGATAGCGATAGACATAGCGATAGCGATAGACATAGCGATAGGAACAGAGGAATCCAACATACAGGAATCCATATGTCAATGCACATAGGAACATGGAATAACGATAGCGATAGCGACAGCGATAAATTTCCGACGAGTTGGAATTCTGTGTCTATCGCCTTATAGCCTGTTATAGCCTACCAATCAGCATTCAGATTTTACATTCTGTTCTTCTTCTCCGCTATAACCTCTTTTCACGATCTGTCGACTCAATTAGTTTGATTATGAGAAAATGGATCATTCCAATTATTGTGATAATAGTTACCTTAATACGGATAATACATCGTACGACATACAGGACATCAATGACACTCAAGCGAGCAATAATGAAAAATTCGGCGACGAACTTTTAATCGATCTTATACGAAGTCGTCCTTATCTGTATGATAAATATTTAAAAGATTATAGAAATACCAAATTGAAAGACAATGCATGGAAAGAAATTTAGTGATTGGTGACCCGTGTCCTGTAATGATTTAACATTTTTAGGTTACGTCTACTGAAGCAGAAGAGCATACTACAGTATGTACGCGATCTGATTGGTTGGCCTTTATTTCTTTCACCGCATTGTGCAACGGGAGGCGATAGTTTATGTATCTCTTATTTCTATATTATTCCTATCGCTATACTATCGCTATTGCCTGGCATTGTGTTTAGGCCTTAACGCGTTGGTGGCAGTGTTGTTAGGTATGCCGCCTTTTTAGCGCATGCACACTACAGTACTAGTGAGTTTTAGAGAAATCCAGTAATGTAAAGGATGAAAGCGCGGGGCCGCGGGCTAAACTGTTTGTGGTTACGCGAGAGAATTGGAGAAAAGGCATATACATTATATATAATTTATTTCACGAAAACAAAGAATCGAGAAGCACTAGACGAGTAAAATGTAATATGTAGAAGTATAGATTTGGCGAGATTTGGCAATATATGTAAGTTAACCCAGTAAGCAAGAAACATTTTGGAACATTTCAGCAACATTGTAGTAACGTTGTAACATTGCTACAATGTTACTGAAATGTTCCAAAATGTTTCTTGCTTATTGGGAAGTAATCTACACTGTGATCACATATTGCCAAATCCCGCCAAATCTATACTTATCTTCTACGGCTGTGTTCCAAATTTGACTGCCAGTACTGAAAATTTATAGTACACGCAACGTAAACTGTAGCATTTTCAGTGCTGGCAGTCAATTTGGAACACAGCCTACATATTATATCTTACTCGTCTAGTACTTCTCGATTCCTTGTTTTCGCGAAATAAATTACATATAATGAATATGCCTTTTCTCCGATTCTCGCGTGTAACCACGAACAGTTTAGCCCGCGGCTTCGGCCCCCGCCAGATTTTCATCCTTTACATTACTGGATTTCTCTAGAAGTCACTAGTACTATAGTGCACATGCGCTAAAAAGGCGGCATACCTAACAACACTGGTTGGTGGTCGCCTCTGCGCTAGTTTCCTCTACTGGGTCAGGGGTGGGGGGCGTTTCCATGGGGTGATCCCGATTGACCACGGTTCGATTGAACACCACCAATCACAGGGACCGGTGGTGTCCAATCGAGCCGTGATCAACCGGGATCACCCCGTTAAAATATACACGCTACCTGCTCGAGTCTCGGGTAACGGCCCTATAATATCCATCGATATTTTTTCGAACGCGGCGACCGGGGTGTCTGTTAAGACCATCGGCTGGCGGGTCTTCATACGCACAAGCTTTTTTAACTGGTAATTTCTACAATTCTGAATGTACATTTGTATATCTGTTTTCATGTTCGGCCATTGGTAACGGTTTTTTATGCGTCAATAAGTTTTCCTTATGTCTATATGGCTACCTATCGCGGAGTCGTGGTATTCCTTAAGTATCCGCAGTCGGTCGTCGACTGGGGGAGTTGAAATCTTATTGGTACATATCGATATCCTAGCCCCGTGGTTGTTAAACGTGTCGTCTAAGATATCTCTAATTTTTCCCCACGGTACCCTGCGGTACCCTATGTATATCGCCTTTACCCTAGTGAAACTGACGTTAGTCCGAGCTCATTGATTACGCTTAGCAACGCAGCAATCGCTTCGGTTACTATTTGTCGCCCTATTGTTTCGGATACACGTTCTTTAATTATCAGAGCGATTATATAACGGTTTCTGTTGCTGATTAGTTTGGCGCACCCGAGGGTGGCGTTTTTAATTCGTGGGAGTCGCTCTTGCTCTGCGAGCATGCACGCTCCCTCGGCGCAAGGATCGCCCGTCTGCAAGGTGAAAATGACAAGGTTATCCTTACGCATAGTGAAATTGTCGCGTACTTTTCGTACTTTAAAACGTTGGCAAGGAGCGCCGGGAGTGTTAGGTAATGGGAAGTCACTATCTTTGCTGCTGTCGTCTAGCTTCGTATTGTCCTCGTCTATAATTTCGTCATGTGTAAGGGGAGCTGCATCTTACGGAATGCCATGGCTTTGTCTAGGTGGAATAGTTTTTGCGGGCAAAGCCGGAGCGAGTGTCGAGTCTAGACCTTCGTTCAGTGCAAGGGGGAACAAGAGTTTATGGCCGTTGGTTTTTTCTCCGCAGCTATTTCGACCACCGGATTTCTTGACAGCGCATCGGCGTTCGAATTTATTTTCCCGGCTTTATAAATGATCTTATATTCGTATCCTGCAAGTTTAAGTCTCCAATGCATAAGTCTGGACGTAGGGTCCTTTACTGACTCTAGCCAAACTAAAGGTCTGTGGTTTGTTACTAAATTAAATTTTCGGCCATATAAGTATGGTTGGAAATAGTTTACGCTATTGCTAAAAGTTCTTTCTCGATTGTCGAGTAGTTTTGTTCAGTGGCGTTTAAGGCGATGCTAAAGCCCCCCTGTTTTACCACATTCCTATTCGGTGGGATTTCTCCGTATTGGATGTACGGATTGCAAAAGTATTATTACTTAAATTATAGTACGCACACAGAGGATGTTTACTACACTGGATTTTATGAGAAAATCGAAAAAAAATTATAAAATTTACTTATTTTTGGCTCGCACAGCTGTCACCTCGGATATATATTTGCTTGATATAAGAGTTTTAGAGTCCATATCTTGAAAATAAGCGGGCAGCAAACATCACATTATTGAAACGAACGATACCGAATTTGTAGAACTAAGATTGAAAGTCTAGAAAAGATATATTCCCACCGAATAGGAAATACGTGTATACAGATGCTTTGCGGAGACTGGGACTGTCAACAGAGCCGAAATTCCGTGTAGTAGTAGTTGCGCGGTCTTGCGATAGATGGTGCTGGCATATGTTAGATAAGAACAGATGTATGCGTTTGAGTAAGACAGAATGATATATATTATATAATATAATGTAAAAACTAAATCAAAGATGTCGCCACTATTATCGAAATTGGAATTAAAAAAGTCTGTACTATCGACCTTGACTGAGTGCGATATGTCTATCCTTTCCTATCTCGCCCTGGCTAAGAATGCCTCCGATAGCATATTTCGATGCATTGGTGGTTACTATGAACGGTAGTGTGAAGTCTGGATATTGAAGTAATGGTTCCGAGCATAGCGAATTTTTAAGTTGGGTAAATGCTTGTTCGTGCGCGTCAGACTATTGGAATTCCATATTTTTCTTAAGCAAAGAATTGGAAAGAGTAAGGGCACTAGGAGTCGGGCGCAGAAGACGTCGCGCAAATAATACACTTATAAAGAATGAAACTTCTTTATTCACTAAACACGCTTACATGTTTCGACTCATTTTTGAGCCTTCCTCAGAGCAAACACACACTAACATATTAGGTGTTAAATTTAATTCCTATCGCTCGCTACTAGAGGGTGCTGGCTCCAACGCTGACGAGTTTCGACGATGAAGTCATATGTCGTTTGTAGTTTAGACATCGCTGAAAGTGATTTAATCCTCACAGGTTAGATTTCTCGACGCCAAAGAGATTTTCCCATCGATTGAAAATGAATCGCGATAAGCTGTTTTTCCGACATGTGCTTCTTCACTACTTCGATCTCAAGAAAACCACAGCTGAAGCGCATCGCTTATTATCCGAAGTGTATGGTGATGAAACTCCATCGGAAAGAACATGTAGAGTTTGGTTTGAACGCTTCCGAAACGGTTATTTTGATGTGAGAGACAAAGAACGTCCGGGACAGCCGATAAAATTTGAAGATGTCGATTTGATGTAATCGTCTATTTATTCTACATGTGCCCTAATTTCGAGCATATAACGTGCATATA
>NW_017295696.1:12972-19244 GCF_001594075.2 Trachymyrmex cornetzi | reverse complement strand
ATTCTGTGCAACTAATTCGAAGAACCGCGCAAGGAACATAAACGCTTGCTTTATCGGTAAAAAAGAAGACTCCAGCATCCCCTTAAGACTGTTTTAAGTTTTTCAATCCGAGGACTGTATTAACATCTAAAACATTATATTTAAATTGGTTTTAAAATAAAAACGGACTATGAATACCGTCCCATATTTCGCGTTTCACAGTTGATAGACTACGCATTGAGAGACGACACGGGAGCAAAAGTAGGCGTAGTCTAGCCGAACTGCACATACCATGTAATCTTTCCACCATGGTTTCGGCCTCAAATTAGGCCATCTTCAGTATTAATATTAATTTTCATAAGTTTAGGCATTTATACATGTTTATCTAAAGAGCGATAGATAAAGTTGTTTCCCATTTTGCATAGTAACCTTAATTCTACAAAACCGTTCGTCATATTCGATACAAATAATATTATAATAAATTTTAAAGTAGTCAGTAATTATTTAGTCATGTTCTTCAGAAGAATTTGTCCTAACTTATGAAGATTGATATTAATACTGAAGATGGCCTAATTTGAGGCTGAAACGTTTATTTTATTGTTAATTGATATTAATATAAAATTATAGCGAAAAACATCTTGCGTTGTGGTATATCCTTTTGAATAAAGCTTTATATTGGAGCATGTTATAGAGCACGCGACGCGAACAAACCTCTAAGGGTGATGTCCCATGCAGCGGATCGTGCGTAAGCGGATTCGCGTATCGCCAATCACAGAATTATTCTCTTAGATATGCTTGCGAAATTTGCAAATAGATCTAAGAGAATGATTCTGTGATTGGCGATACGCGAATCCGCTTACGCACGATACGCTGCATGGGACGTCAGCTTTATGGGTGCGGTCACATGCGGCGTAACCTGCGTAAGCATAACCTGCGTATTCTAGTAATTTACTAGAATACGTTATTTTTTATTTACTAGAATACGCCATTCTGAAAGTCCGCATTTACATTGAGCATATTTCGCGGAAGATTAGAGAAATGCGGAACTAATCCAACCAATTGCTAATTAGAATTTCTGTTGTACACTATAACAGAAATGCTAAATGAATTTACGATTGGTTTTCGTAACCTACGCATCTCGAAAAGTTTAGTTAGAAACAACAGTAAACAGAGAAAGAACGATCTTATTATTCCTGTCTCTCACTCTAATCGTCTTTCTACCCCCACCGTTGCCATCAGCGGTCCATTCTAGATGTCGATGAGTACGCCTCATGGGGAACCGGTACCTTTCCATCGCGTATATATGAGCGGATGATCGAATAAATTATTAAAATCAGAAAATTTTGTGAAACCACTCTTAGGCTAATTCGACGCGTTTTTGCATGAAACAAAAGAATCTGGCAAAAAAACGTCGTTCTGCCTTGTGATCTGAGATATTAAGCGTTAAAGTTGATGACTATTGAGGTTAGGAAATCTGTCACAAAGGCAAAATGAGGTCTATAATTGTACTGTTCCACATGGGTTTCGACTTTTCACGTGATGCAAAGGGGCGCACGACTTTTATAATTGTACTGTTGCAAAATCGAAACCCTTGTGCATTTTTTCAGACAGATATCAGACAGATAGAATAAGCTAAAATGAGCCAGAAATTAGATTCAACGCATAGTGGTTCTATCATGTTTCGGCGTAACAACAAAATAGCGTAAAAAGCATAAAGTGACTAAACAGAAACTGATGTTCAAGTGAAATGATATGATTGGTCGGCGCAAGTTACGCTTACGCAAGTTACGCCGCATGTGACGGCACCCTTAAACCGTAAGAAATTGACCAATTACAGTCGAATCCGAGAAGAATAAGCGACTGTGATTCGCCCATTTCTTATGGCTTAAAGTTTAAAACCTTACCCTGCATTCGTTTACGCAGTGGTTAGCGCAGAAGTATTATTTTATCCTTGTTGTTCACCGAGTGTTAAACAAGGTTTAAATGATACTCTTTGCGGTAACCTCTGCGTAAACGAATACACCCCTATTGTAGATCCGGACTTACTCCTAAGGTTTGTTCGCGTCGCATGCTCTAACATATTCCTACTTCCTCCAATTGTAGCTCCTACTCACTCAAACGCGCTCGTTAGAGTGAGTAGGAGCTGTGGTAGGAACATGTTGAAGCATGTTGGAGTCTGCGACGCGAACAAACGGGGTGATCCCGATTGATCACAGCTCGATTGGACACCACCAATCACAGCGACCGGTGCTTAGGAGCTTTGTAGTCTCAAGCGCTGTGAGTGGCTCGTGTCCAATTGACCCGTGTCCAACTGGGTGCCACTCGAACAAACCTCTAGTGTCCTATCAGAGAGAAACCTGAGAGAGGACATGACGGTCCAAAACCTGTAACCGCAAAATGCTGCCGCACACTACTGCCCTCTGGCAAAGTGAACGTAAACTACATAGCAACGTCCACTTTTCTTAGGGAACATACGTCCACTTTTTAAGGCGATGCTAAAGCCTCCTGTTTTACCCACATTCCATTCGGTGAAAAATCTCCGAATTGAATTTACGGATTGCAAAAGTATTATTACATAAATTAAAGTAACAACTATTTGAAATAAGGCTCGCAAGAATATATCAAATATAATAATAAAAAGCTAGCCCATCAGAGCCGACATCGGTTAATCGGATGCACAATTTATTTGCTTGTGAATTTAACAAATTATATATCAAAAAATATACGTGTCGCCCCTTATGTTTGGCCCTTATCCTTATTAATATACATTCGAATTAAACCCGATTAGATAATACTCGTAACTCCAACGTAGGAATCCGTGATAATGTAGTTCATTCTTCTTTATCCAATTGCCACAAAAGCTATACAAGCGTGTTTTAGGAAGACCGACATAGATAAAAGAATTTCTTCTTTAATTTTCACTACCAAAACATTTGTTAGGAGCAATCCATACATAATATTTACAAGGGCTGATAAGGGTAATGTGGTGATGGCTCTTGATAGAACGGAATATGTACAGAAAATGGAAAGTTTACTTTCGGACATGAATACCTACAAGACTATGACACGCAATCCCGTGAACAGGATCTTGACACAACTTAAGACATTATTGAAGGGATGGAAACGACGTGGTTTTGTAGATAATTCGATATATAACAAATTAAACTCGTCCAATCGAGTTGTACCGCTTGCTTATGGTCTTCCGAAAATTCACAAAAAAGGATATCCACACTACGCATTATTGTATCTTCAGTGGGAAGCCCTCTCCATAATCTAGCTTCATATTTGAATGATGTTTTACAAAAAAGTATACCAATAGTCAATAGTTTTATTAAGAATAGTTTTCAATTGACTAAATATATTTCTAATTTGACGATTAAAGATAACGAAGTTCTTTTATCTCTAGACGTGGTTTCATTATTTACAAATGTACCTATCGACTTGGTTTTTGAAGGGATAAAGAGATGGCAGTCCATTGAAAGAAATACGAGCATTTCAAAAAGTGAATTTTTCAAAACTTTAGATTTAGTTCTTAATTCTACTTATTTTAAGTTTAACGACAAATTTTATAAACAGACTTTTAATATTCCAATGGGTTCACCCTTGTCGCCCATAGTGTCGGACATTGTCATACAAGACCTTGAAACGAAAGCATTACAAGGTTTGACAATCTTACGTCTTTCTATGTGAGATACATGGATGACATAGCGCTAGCATATGATGCGTCACACATTGATACGTTATTGAATATTTTTAATTCGTACCACACTAGGTTAAAATTTACAACAGAAATAGGGGGGGATAGATTAAATTTTCTTGATCTTAGTTTGATAAAAAGGGGAAATTCTTTTATTTACAATTGATACCATAAACTAACATTTTTTGGTCGGTATTTGAACTTCTTCTCTACACATCCTTTATGCAAGAAGGTTGGTACAATTGTTGGCCTAATTGATAGGGTGTTTTCTTTGTCTCACCCCATTTATCATCAGGAGAATTTTGAGCGAATTATAAAAATTCTTTTAAATAATGGATACCCTTTAAAACTCATTTTTTCAGAAATCAAAAATAAGTTGTCAAAAAAATTCAAACTATTGAATGGTCAGAAGAACACAGTTATGGAAAATGCAATAAGTAATAATGGAGATAAAATCAATCACAATTATTTTACAATTCCCTTTATACTTACGTTATCAGAAAAGATTAAAAAAATTTTTTAAAAAGGCTCTTTCATAAGAATGGCTTATAAGGGGATTAATAATCTTAGGGGGTTCATAAAAGGACATAAAGATGCTCGTCCGAAACTATGCCATACAGATGTGGTTTATAAAATTGATTGTAGAGATTGTGAGGCGTCATATGTGGGCCAAATTGGTAAGTGTTTGAAGATACGGATCAATGAGCATAGAAATCACGTTAATTGGAATGCAGCATTCAGTTATAAAGGAACATAGAATTAGTCAATTCAAACAGCATGAATTCGATTGGGAAAATGTTAGGATATTAGATGAAGAAAGAGTACTTAATAAAAGACTGATTTCGGAAATGATCCATATTAAGCAACAGAAACAGAGTTTAAATTTACAAAACGACACGTATACGTTGAATTCACTATATTTAGAATTGTTTACGGAAGATTGACGCAGTTGTGTTTCTTGTCTTATTTTTAATATTTATTGTTATTTTAATAATACTTGACTTTATTGTTTGACTCACATTTTAGGGGTGATCCCGATTGACCACGTCTCGATTGGACACCACCAATCACAGCGACCGGTGCTTAGGAGCTTTGTAGTCTCAAGCGCTGTGAGTGGCTCGTGTCCAATTGAGCCGTGTCCAACTGGGTGCCATTCACATTTTGTCTCTGACTGTCATCACCACAAGATCGTTATGTCGGTTTCTAAGATAGGTCTATATGTAAGTTATTTAAATTGAAGAAATTAATAATAAAAATAATCTTAGTTCAGTATTTGAGTATTATTTAATCGGTGTTTCTGATTTGTCTTACGAATTGACTATAGTCAGTAAATCTAACAATTTGATGAGCGATGTGTCTCCACCTTTGTGATATAATGTATCGGACTTCGTCTTCACTTTATGTAAGTTCTTATGATTGTATAATATAATTCTTTTTCAATTTTTCATTCGGAAGTTATACCGTTTGACAAATTAATGTGTTAAATTAGTATTCAACATATTTGACTTAATGGAGGTAAAAAAACTTTATTTTCGAAGTTGTATGTACTATATTTCTATATCGCAATACGTTATATATTTGATTTTCTTTTTTCGCAATTCATATTATGTTGTAAATGCTTTATTTAATAATTGATGTAAACGATATGATTTTTGTGCTTAATTTGATAACTTTATTTACCGATTTTAAGTTACGTTTAGTGCATGCTAATTAAAAATTATATTGATAGCTATGTAATGCTGGTAAGATGTACGATATTGATAAGGAAATTTATTGTATAACTTTTTTGGCAATTGGATAAAGAAGAATAAACTACATTATCACGGATTCCTACGTTGGAGTTACGAGTATTATGTAATCGGGTTTAATTTGAATGTATATTGATAAGGACCCAAACATAAGGGTCGATACGTATATTTTTTATTATATAATTTGTTAAATTCACAAGCAAATAAATTGTGCATCCGATTAACCGATGTCGGCTCTGATGGACTAGCTTTTTATTATTATATTTGATAAATTAATGTACGCACAAACAGGACCTCAGCTGTACCGGATTTCATAAGAAAATCGAAAAAAAGTTAAAAAATTCACTTACTTTTGGCTCGTGCAGCTGTTACCCAAGAAACATATTTGCTTGATACAAGAGTTTTAGAGTCCATATCTTGAAAATAAGCGTGAAGCTGAGGTCGCATTATTGGAACGAACGATACCGAGTTTGTAGAACTAAGATTAAAAGTCTAGAAAAAAAGTATCGTCACTGAATGGAAAATACGTGTATACAGGTGCTTTATGAAGACTGGGACTGTTAACAGAGCCGAAATTCCATGTAGCAGTAGTTGCGCGGTCTTGCGATATATGGTACTGGCATATATTAGATAAGAACAGATGTATGCGTTTGACCCCCATTAACCTGGACCCCCCACCATCGAAAATCAAAATCGCGATAGGTCAAAAATTTAGTGCTCTTTACTTGCTAATTATTTGCTGAAAAAAAAATTTTTTTGCTCCAGCGGTTTAGTGGGAATAAAAAAATAAAATGGGGGGGGTCCAGGTTAATATTAAGCTGGACCCCCCCATACTGAAAAAAATAGAT
>NW_017295696.1:10564-11506 GCF_001594075.2 Trachymyrmex cornetzi | reverse complement strand
ATATGAAAGGGAAAAGCTTGCAGTTTATTACGCCGCAAAAAAATTGAGAATATCCTTCTTACTTTCCGAGTTATAAGCCATTATATGAAAAGTGGTGCGATTTCGGCAACCTTACCCTATGACTAAATCCGATTTATTTGCTAATTGTAAAGTGCCGAAAACAGCCAGGATGTCTAGCACGAGCGCGCCGTCAAACAGCGCGCTGCGCATCAGTACCATCTTAAATGGCTCGTGGAATGTCGTAAGAATTATTTGCTCGCATGTTTTTGGTCGCAAATTAATCCTGGGACTGGATACTATCGATTCATGCCGAAATACGATTTATTTGCTCACTGCAAAGTGCCGAAAACAGCCGGGATGTCGAGCACGAGCGGCAAGCCAATCAGCGCTCTGAGTATCAGTAGGATCTTAAATCGCTCGTGGAATGTCGTGAGAATTATTTGCTCGCATGTTTTTGGTCGCAAATTAATCCTGGGACT
The DNA here is from genome assembly GCF_001594075.2 of Trachymyrmex cornetzi. Taxonomy (NCBI): domain Eukaryota; kingdom Metazoa; phylum Arthropoda; class Insecta; order Hymenoptera; family Formicidae; genus Trachymyrmex; species Trachymyrmex cornetzi. The sequence continues at coordinate 11,027 of NW_017295696.1, read as the reverse complement.
GGATACTATCGATTCATGCCGAAATACGATTTATTTGCTCACTGCAAAGTGCCGAAAACAGCCGGGATGTCGAGCACGAGCGGCAAGCCAATCAGCGCTCTGAGTATCAGTAGGATCTTAAATCGCTCGTGGAATGTCGTGAGAATTATTTGCTCGCATGTTTTTGGTCGCAAATTAATCCTGGGACTGGATACTATCGATTCATGCCGAAATACGATTTATTTGCTAACTGCAAAGTGCCGAAAACAGCCGGGATGTCGAGCACGAGCGGCAAGCCAATCAGCGCTCTGAGTATCAGTAGGATCTTAAAACGCTCGTGGAATGTCGTGAGAATTATTTGCTCGCATGTTTTTGGTCGCAAATTAATCCTGGGACTGCGCGCTCATTCTCGACATCCCGGCTGTTTTCGGCACTTTGCAGTTAGCAAATAAATCGTATTTCGGCATGAATCGATAGTATACAG
>NW_017295696.1:3741-9005 GCF_001594075.2 Trachymyrmex cornetzi | reverse complement strand
TATATTATACATATATGTAATCACCATGGAGTATAGAAACCAGGAGACCGAACTGATATAGACGAGGTCCTCAAAAAGTGTGTTCAAAAGTGATCATCTGAAATAGTTTGATTGAGATGTCGCTTTTCCCTGCTGCAAATTCCTATGGGTTTTTTTATGGGTTCCTATAAATGACTATAAAATTCTGTAGGAGCTTGTGTAGTTATACTATACCTATAGGTATACATAGGACATCTATAGAAATGCAATAGATTAGTATAGGTACCCACAGGAATGTGGACAGATGCCTCCATGAGAACTAAAAGGATGTATAGGATACCAGTTTGACGTATAGTAACATGTAGGCGTAAAACAGTGGGGTAGTATCCCATGGAGACTGAAAATGCCTATAGGCTACTATAGGATAATGATTTATACACATCTCTGTCCTATATGCACCTACATGTTCCTATACGTCAAGATGCAGTATCCTATAGGCCTTTAATTCCCATGGGCATCTCTTCCGCATTCCTATGGGTACCTATACTAACTTGAGATAATAATTCGTAACTCCTAAAAACTGGAAGCCATGATAATAATTAATTAATAAACGAGGTACGTTCTACGTCGGGGGTGAAAAAAAATCCTGATTGTCATAAGGAAAATAATATACTCCTAACTATTTTGAGTCACCAAACGCACCTTGTTTATCACATATTACCTTCAATTTTTGGAGTTATGAAAAAATTATCTTAGGTTTTCACGTGGAATTATACCAGTCGGCTGTTACAGCATTTTGTATACACATCAAATATGTATATTATAGGAACTACAGGGTGTCTCAGAATATTTGTGACTATTTTGGGACTATAATACAGGATGTCCCAAAATATTTGAAACTATTTTCGTATGCAGATAGAGCGGATTAAACTGAACCGAAAGGTCCTCTATCATTTTGCAATTTTCGCAATTATTATATCAATGAACAAGAAGAACATTCTGCGAATATTTTCTGAGAAAAACAGATCAAGATCCCATATTCTCTTCTTATGTAATATTCAGCGATAAATCACTATTCACACGAGAAGATATTTTCAATTCGCACAACATACATTTGTAAAGCGTTCTCGACTCAATTTAGTCTACTTTATCGGTACACGAAAATAGTCCCAAATACGGACGTCCTATACATCATTTAGATCCGATTGCATCAGCGTGCACATTATTCTTTTTCCCAAGCGATTCTATAGGAGCTTCTTTTTATGGACTGATGCCATAGGTTCCTATGTAAAACCTTGTAGAAAAATTTCCTATGTTGTCCTATATATACATGCTGCGTAAATCCCATAGGTACCTATTCTAAGAAATTTAGAGGAAATAGGCACATCAGATAAGCTATCAGGGTCAGAGCTGTGTGACTCAGTGGCAGGACGGAAGTCTACCAACTCGGAGGAGAGATCAGACCAGGGGGTCGATTCTGTATCTTCAAACAAGGTGAAAATTACAAAAGCAAGCAAATTTACCAGGTGTTGACCAATGAAATTATCAGTATTCTAGTAAATTCGCTCACTTTTGTAATTTTCATCTCGTTTCAAGATATAGAATCGATCCCCAGGGTTCGAGATGAGGAGCGCTCTGATATTTTTCTGTGTTGTCATCAACTGTTTACATTATACAAGCTCCTACAGAATCTTAGAGACTGCACACAATGAAAGAAATAGGAAACAGGGAACACAGAATAAGAATTTCAACCTACCAGAAATCATGTATTGTGGAATATACAGTTTCTGATAGGTTGAAATTCTTATTCTCTGCTCCCTGTTCCTTATTCCTTTCATTGTGCAGAGCCCCTTATAGTTCTCTGTAGGAACTATAGACTCTATAGGAACTTTTAATTTACAAGATAGGTGCCTCCTCCCATGGGAACCTGTCGAATTTACCATGAGTACCCATTGTTAAGCAAACTCATAGGAAAATTCTCCATAGGAATTTGCAGCAGGGTCGTTCCACGATCGACACCGTTCTTGCAGTTTGCATGGTATATCAATTTTACATGAAGAATGCTCCATTCTTCATGCAGTTTTAATGACAATTTATGTGAATTTACGTCTTCCTCTTATTGTCAGAGTATGATGTCAAAGAATAACATCTCTATTCTTAGGTTATGGGTGTTCGATTGTGTGTGCGTAAGCGTATATGAAAGGAGTTTTGCGATTCGGACGCTGCCTACCGAGAATCATCAATACCAATTCAGAAACCTGATTTTGATCACACTTTTCAAACCCTAGTTCGGTCTCCTGAGCTCTATACTCCATGGTAATCACTGAACTATATATACACTGGAATAGGCATCGAGGAAAATTCGTGGCCGCAATTAATCAGCCGCCATTTTGGCTGGGTCAGATGCTTGAACGAATCAGAGCGTTCGCGCGCCCGTTGCGATCGATGTATCGATCGATGTACTATCGATGTATGGAAATCTATATTCATGTATGGACATGAATGGTATATAAACAAAAATAATGCCACTTCAATTATTTTTACCTATGAAATGAAAGGCCCTTTTTACTTCTCTGTCCACACCTAGGTACACAGCACTTCATGTTAAGGGTGCCGTCACATGCGGCGTAACTTACGTAAGCGTAACTTGCGCCGACCAATCATATCATTTCATTTGAACATCAGTTTCTGTCTAGTCACTTTATGCTTTTTACGCTATTTTGTTGTTACGCCGAAACATGATAGAACCACCATACGTCGAACCTAATTTCTGGCTCATTTTAGCTTATTCCGTCTGAAAAAATGCACAAGGGTTTCGATTTTGCAACAGTACAATTATAGAAGTCGTGCGTCTCTTTGCATCGCGTAAAAAGTCGAAACTCATGTGGAACAGTACAATTATAGACCTCATTTTGCCTTTGTGACAGATTTCCTAACCTCAATAGTCATCAACTTTAACGCTTAATATCTCAGATCACAAGGCAGAACGACGTTTTTTTTGCCAGATTCTTTGTTTCGTGCAAAAACGCGTCGAATAAGCCTAAAGCTGGATTTTCATCTGACGCTAGACGCTTATTTTCAGCGTCAAAACAGGTCACGTGATCAAAATTGACGCTTGGTATTCGTCAATTTTGATCACGTGACCTATTTTGACGCTAAAAATGAGCGTCTAGCGTCAAATGAAAATCCAGCCTAAGAGTGGTTTCACAAAATTTTCCGATTTTAATAATTTATTCGATCATCCGCTCATATATACGCGATGGAAAGATACCGGTTCCCCATGAGGCGTACTTTTCGAGATGCGTAGGTTACGAAAACCAATAGTAAATTCATTTAGCATTTCTGTTAGAATGTACAACAGAAATTTTAATCAGCAATTGGTTGCATTAGTTCCGCATTTCCTTAATCTTCTGCGAAATACGCTCAATGTGAATGCGGGCTTTCAGAATGGCGTATTCTAGTAAATAAAAAATAACGTATTCTAGTAAATTACTAGAATACGCAGGTTACGCTTACGCAGGTTACGCCGCATGTGACGGCACCCTAAGAGTGGTCTCACAAAATTTTCCGATTTTAATAATTTATTCGATTATTCGCTCATATATATGCGATGGAAAAGTGCCGGTTCCTTATGAGGAGTACTTTGCGAGTTGCCTAGGTTACAAAAACCAATCGTAAATTTGTTTATCATTTCTTTAGAGTGTACAACAGAAATTCTAATCAGCAATTGGCTGCATTAGTTCCGCATTTCTCTAATCTTCCGCGAAATACGCCCAATGTGAATGCCGGCTTTCAGAATGGCGTATTCTAGTAAATAAAAAATAACGTATTCTAGTAAATTACTAGAATACGCAGGTTACGCTTACGCAGGTTGCGCCGCATGTGACGGCACCCTACCACTGAACTCTATACTGGAATGGGCATCTAGGAAAATTCGTGGCCGCGACTGATCAGTCGCCATCTTGGCTCGATCAGATGCCTGAGCAAATCAGAAGCTTTCAGGTGCTCATGCGCACTTATTTATATACCATTCACGTCTAAATAGATTCCATACATCGATCAATACATCGATCGCAACCATGGTGGAAGGGATAGCACTATCCCTTCCACCATGATCGCAACGCGCGCGCGAACGCTTCTGATTTGCTCATGCATCTGATCGAGCCAAGATGGCGACTGATCAGTCGCGGCCATGATTTTCTATGCATCACAGCGGAGATGCCCATTCCAGTATAGAGTTCAGTGCATCCTACCACTTTGTACACAGTCACGTGATTTTATAATCCTTCAAATATAACCTCACACATGATAATCTTGCTGACATATGCGTCTTACTTCTTCATCGCGTGAGAATATGCAGACTACGAAAGTCTAAAAGAGTAACATAAACTCAATTGCTCATTTGAAGCCGGTCACACTTTCCAGAAATGATGACGCAATAACACGTCTGATCAAGTCGGTAGACGATCAGTGACTACATTTACACGGCACCCTTAATCGAGTTTAATAACATTCGTAGTTATGAAACTGGCCAATCACAATCATTCCATTCTCCCGAGGAAAAGCTGTGATTGGCCAATTTCATAACTACGGATGTTATTAAACCCGATTAAGCGAGCCGTGTAGCAGAGGTCACTGTCTCAAGGCCCGTCTACAGTACACGGAGTAAGAAGTAAGAGTAAGAAATTGACCGTGTATTGTAGACGGGCCTTCATATGCCACATGCGTCTTATAGCATTTTCGGCCCGATCGGGTTTGCACCAACCTGGGTTGGATTAATCTTTCCTATTGGTTGACGTCACACGCTCTACCAATAGGAGAGCGCAAAACGCCATTAATCCAACCCAGGTGATGCAAACCCGGCCGGGCCGGCTATTACTAAAGAATACTAAACGTAAGTGCGCATGAGCACCTGAAAGCTCTGATTCGCTCAAGCATTTGATCCAGCCAAAATAGCGGCTGATTAATTGCGGCTACGACTTTCTATGCTTCTCAATGGAGATGCCCATTTCAGCGTATATATAGTTCAGTGTATGTAACACTACTATACTGCTAACGCAGCCTCTTTTTGAGAGTGGGGGATGTAATAAAAGAAATACCAAGAGTCTAAAATATATCAGGGTTGGGTAGTGCTAAATTAAAAAGTTAAAAGTTCAGTTAAAAAGTTAAAAAGTTAATTAATTTTAACTTAACTTAGTTACATTTTAGACTCCTAACTTTTTAACTTTATTTAGTTACATTTTATCGGTAACTAATAACTTTTTATTAATTTTTTTAAAGTTAAG
>NW_017295696.1:3047-3663 GCF_001594075.2 Trachymyrmex cornetzi | reverse complement strand
CTAATGCAGCCCTCTGATTGATTCGTGACTTCTTAAGACTGTACTTAAGACGGTCTTGAATATAAGATCTGACTATGAATACCGGCCTAAGAGTAGGGACAAGACCCCGTTTTCAATTGAACTGCGCAAATTTGCTTGTCCCTATGTATATCCTTAACTGTGATAAAACGTGCACTGAACTGGCACCGTCAAAATATCTTGTGCCACTTATAGCGTTTTCGGCCCGATCGGGTTTGTAAAACTAGATACATTATAATATACGGTTTTTGCTAGATTGAAATCAATATATAATGTTAATAATATATACAAACAAAACTTTTAAGTAAAATATGGAGTATGTTCTAAATGAAGTATATGTTTGAGTCTGAGACTTAACTTCAAAAAATTTAAATAAAAAGTTAATAGTTATTGATAAACTGTAAGTAAATAAAGTTAAAAAGTTAAGAGTTTAAAATGTAACTAAGTTAAGTTAAAATTATTTAACTTTTCACCTTTTTAACTTAACTTTTAGCTTTTTAACTTAGCACTACCCAACCCTGGTTGCAGCTAAAGACCCTTTACTAGAGACTGATCATTCGGCACACAAATGGCGGCGATAAATCGATAAATCGATTCG
>NW_017295696.1:0-1127 GCF_001594075.2 Trachymyrmex cornetzi | reverse complement strand
AGCGGGGCGTCTTTCCCATGACCTGGAAGGAGGGCTTACTACGAGCCCTTCTGAAGGGCGAGTATAAAGACCAGAAGGACTCAAAATCTTATAGACCAATATGCCTCCTCCGTGTAATAGGGAAACTCTTCAAGAAACTTCTCGAAATGCGCCTAACAAACACGGCATTGGCGCCGGTAAGGATCTCCTATCGGCAGTTCGGATTCATGCCGGGAAGTCGACGGAGGACGCAGTCGTGAAGCTGCGGCGAGCGGTCTCTGCCTCCGAAGGGAGGTACACTGCATTGCTCTTCGACATCTCGGGTGCCTTTGACAATGTCTGGTGGCCCTTAGTACTGTAAGGCTTAAAACTGAGAGAATGTCCTAAGAATGTCTTCGAAATTACAATTAGTAAACGTGGCTTTCAACAAAACTAAATTCTAAAAATGAGCATTTGCCACACACTGGATTTTTTCAGTGAATAATTTATCTATTAATTGATATGCATGTATGCAGTTATTTAATACGATACATATAATACAAAGCCATAACAATTAATAATAAAATGAATATAAACGTTTCGGCCTTTAATATGGCCTTCTTCAGTATCACTTGCTGTTACAGAATATAATTAATTGTGCGTGTACCCTTATTAATACATTAAATCTTAATATTAAAGTAACAAAGGAAAATTACATTTTGTCAATTTAAAAACAATTAGAACGTTTGATTATAATCTTACATCAAGTAACCGTCACATAATAGTCAGTTTAAAATTCAATTTAATTTGCTACTTATAAGGTTGTCAGCGATTGTTTTTTTCTATTTAGTTTAAGTTACAGTAATTATGTCATTATAGTAATTTTGTACATTATTTCTATTTACAATTTATATCTATCTTAGAATTATGTCGTTATTTAAAATTTTTTTATTTGGTTTCGTTTCCATTTAAAAGATTCCAGAACGTGTAACATTGAATTGTAAGTGAAGTTCCAAAACTAGAATACAATAATTAAAAGATTCCTTATATAATTTAATTTAATTATGATAATTCCAACTATTTACCTTAAGACGATGCTAAAGCTTCCTGTTTTACCACATTCCTATTCGGTGAAAAATCTCTGTATTGGATGTACGGATTGCAAAAGT
>NW_017295695.1:46104-46620 GCF_001594075.2 Trachymyrmex cornetzi | reverse complement strand
TTACCTGTGTTATCTGATGCTTGCGCGCTTCTCGCGTCTTCCTTGTCTTTCTTGATTCTTCTTTGTCTCCGCTACTGGTGAATGACGATTTATCGCTATCTTCGTGTGCCTTATTCCTTCTCTCCTTTACAGCCGTATTTATTGGTTTCTTCGGGCTTACTTCTATTTTTGGTCTACGCGTTTGCTCCCGATTAGCAGGTCGTCCATTTAACGACCAACATTCGCTTCTATTATGTCCCGCCTTTTTGCAATACGTGCAAAATTTCTCGATGGCGTTAATTCCAGTCGGCTTCTCGGCACGCGGCAAAGAATATTTATTCGCGTAACGGCTCGTCCGGCAGTCTTGACCGCGATGACTCGTCTTACCACATTTATGGCATCGTAATAGCGAATTTTGCGTGGAACGCGATTGCTCCTGAAATCCTGGTTTGTTCCGTTCGTAATTATTCGGTTTCGGAATGGCTCCCTTTAATTTTTCCTCCGCGGTTGCGCCTAGTATCGCGGCGGTTAGCGTCG
>NW_017295695.1:43304-44910 GCF_001594075.2 Trachymyrmex cornetzi | reverse complement strand
TGCCTCGTCGCTATTTAGCAACAAGCTTTCGTCGAGGTCCGTGAAGGGAAATACTCGATCTATTGTTATGTTAGGTATTTCCGACTCGGCTAAGCTATCGTCAGAATATTGTCGGTCTAACGCTCGGCGCACGTTATCGCGAATGTCTCGCACGGCTTCTTCGATTATCCGTACAGGTCCTACGCTACTGGACCTTGTACGTCGCGGTATCGGTTCGCTATATACCCGTGAAGTTGTCGGTACACTCGGAAGATTCTCGCGAGTGTCGGACATTTATTCCGCATATATAAGGTGATCGAATAATTTCGGACTTACAGTACTATCGCTAGTCGCATGTTGCGGGCTGCTTGCTGTATTCCGCTGCTTCGTTGCTGAGTCACTGTCGGATATGTCGCGCCTGCTCAGGTTTCGCTGTTATCGCTGTCCTGGTCGTCAGCTGCTGTATACCGGGGCTCGCCTTCGGCTTCAGTGTCCTGGCTTCTGCTTTTCCTCAGTGGATTGCTCCTTCGCCTTTTTTGATTGCTGTATTTTATGTATAATTTTCATAATTTTTATATTATTTAAATTTTTGTATGTATCCGTTTCATTTGTTTATAGCTTTGACTGTACGTTTATTTGCGCCGACTTCTCTCCTTTACCGGTTTCACTTTAATATTCGATTTATCGGTGTTGCTATGTTGACGTATTTACGAAATGTATCTCGTCTGTTTGACTTTGTTCTGAAATTTTCTCATTATTAACTGTGACTTCTGACGGTTAAGTTCGCGTCATGTAAGCTCTCATCATTTTACGCATAATTCATCATTAATTTGTTCTTGATTTTTATAATTTATTATTTGTGTAGTGATTGTTCAATTAAAGACGGGATGCATCTTTGAAACGTACGTCAGTCCATTTCCTTGTTTATAACATGTAAATCTCTCAAAATTTTTTACTTATTCGATGACACGCTCTCATTAAAATGTTTTTAATCTTTTTCTTTACTAACATTTTGCTCTCCGTTTCATAGCAATTCAGCTAAATTTTTGTTATACATACATTATGGACACAATCTTCGCAACGTTCAAACTTGCTGTTACATAGTCGCTCTACACATTTATTTATAGAAAAAATTTTTTTGTGGTTTTTTTCTTTTTTTGGTACTGAAGAATAAAAAAGTTAATAAAATAAATAAAAATAAATAAATATATCTCAGTGTTCAAATTATATCTCGTTTAACTATTCCTTCCTTCCATTCCTTATCTCTACGGTATCACGTTACGCGCGAGTGCGCCATCGCGCTCGACGGTATCATCACGTGTGAGATCATCAATCACCGCGCTCTTATTAAAATAAAATATAAAACCTCGCGCTCTTATTAAGAATAAAATATAAAACTGGTATTAAAATATGGTAAATATTTCAAATTATTACTGTAAATCATACATATAATACATAAATATCTTTGCATGCGAGAAGCTGCGTTCGAGAAGAAGTTAAAGCTGCGTTGGAAAAAGATGCGCAAGAGCGAGAGAGACGGTAAGTATAAATGGTAAGTATAGCGCGCGATGGAGACCGCGTCTGGCGGTGGTAGGGATTGGCGACGGATCGCGCCCGGAGGCGGCGG
>NW_017295695.1:39870-42442 GCF_001594075.2 Trachymyrmex cornetzi | reverse complement strand
CCCGTCCTCCCATTGCAATCCATGATGATAAGAACTCAACCAAGAAGCGCAAAACCTGTCGTATCTTGTCAAAAATTTCCATGGCACGGGATTGGTAAAAGTATAATGTGTGAGAACGGCCCCCTGTTTCAGCACAGCCACTTCCTTCACGATAAATTTCTTGTTAATGATGAATCCTTGCAGATCCACGAACGTTGGCACGAGCATGTTGTCGAAACGACTGCGATCGATTGCGGCGTATCGTAGATTTTATATCGTGTCGGAGGATGCGCTTAGGTGATTTGCGCACAACGTTGGTCAATGGATTATAGTGAACCACGCGATCGTGATGAGACAATAGGCTGTTGTATTCGCAGGCACGTTCTCCTTACATTCAAAGTCTAACCGCACGTCCACGGTGCCACTCTTGACCGATTCGTTCTGTCGAGAGCAATCGATGATCACGAACGGGCCATGACGTAAAAAAGTTGTAAAAGTGAGACTCGGCTCGAGAGACTCGTATCCGTAGTAACCCTTGCAGAAACGTGCGTACAAGTCGTAGAGAATCGCACATCTGTTTTTCTCGAAATCCAGATTCAAGTCATCGTACGGATAACATTCCGAGTTCAGGTAGAGTTTCGCGTTGGTTAACTTGCAGTCGTCGAAACAACTTATATCCTCGGACATGATGTTTTTTCGGCCTGTTTGCAAAGCGAAGATGACGTAGCGAGGCTTCTCGAGTAGCCGTCTTGATGGCCCACGAATGCTTGGTTGTGCTCTGCAAGAGTAGAAACTTGTACAGATCCCACGAGCGAAAAGCCATGCTCAGATATCGCCCGCTCTCCAGAGCGCGGAGCATCGCCAGCTTATTTATCTCGCTCAATAATACGTGCGGCATTCGCCACTGTATTTTCAATAATTCGAGTATCGGCTCTGTCACAGGATCTGCCGTCAGGCAATTGTTGTCGTTGCGCGCTCGTATTAAAATCAACTCGTGACGAGCGTTGATCACCACGCGCCTGTAATCTTCGCAGAATCCCAGCAGCACGTAGAGCGGTTCACAGAAATTAAAGTATCCAGCCTGAGTAGTCTGCGCGTCCCAGCCGGCATTCCGCAGAATCACGTTTCTGTCGGACACTGTTACATAGTTTTTGAGCGTGCTAGTTATGCCAACGTTTCTGTTAGGGTCAATCTCCGCACCGTTGAGTTCATATCGAATCTCGTCGAATATGAACGCGACGCAATTATTTCCCAAGCCCACGTTAGCGCCCTCGACCGCTCTGTTTTTCGTCAATTTTCCCTCGACGTATAGAAAGCTTTGGTACGGCAGTGTGTACAGATCCTGTTGCTGTATTGGTATTCTTATCTCATCGCTGTACACAAACGTTGGGTTGGCGAATGGGTTGTACGTGTGAGTCTCAATCTTGACGATGCGATCGTCGAAGATCGGCTCATCTTTAATGTTTAGGATATCAGTCATCTCAAATGTTGCGCACTGCGAATCCCAAAGATTGTAAAAATGTAACGTTCGACGCGCTGAGCTTCTTCTTCCCGATGCAGCTGGATGAGTGAGTGTTATCGAGCTGTGACGTCACCGGTCTTGTAAAGAATACGTTATCTCTCTGCGTGCGCTCCGTTCCGTTCAGCACGACCATCTCACGCTCGCGTTATCACTGTCGCCGTCGTACGTGTAATCTAACGGTGATCTGTTCTCCTCGAAAATCGAGCAATCGTCCGTTCCGGTCGACGACGTGTACCGTTAGATCCATAATGCTCCGTGCGATGATCGGCAGGTAAATGATCTGCGCCGGTCATTTCGATATCTTATATCCTGGCGGCACGCTCGTTGAAAATTCATGTATCGTGTGCACGCTTTTGCCGTTGCTGTACGCGCCCGCGGGTACGTTACACTCTACGCGGATAACGTTTACGTTCATTATGTTGATCGACATTTCCGATTCGTGCCATCTTCGCAGTCGCAGTATACGTTTCGACGAGAATCCCAGCAGCGATCCAATGCTATTGGACTTGTCAAAATTTATTCTGTATGCACATCTAATCTCGCATCTCATCGTGTTGTAGTTTGCGCGGAGCGTAATCGGATATTCTCCACCATCGTCATCGCTGTCGTTGTTGTTGTTATTGTTGTCGCCACGCACTATGTCAACGGTTTCAAGCGCGTCACGGCGCGGACGTTTTCGTAAAATCGGGCGTTTCAAAAATTCGTTTATGTCTCGCACTTCGTACGAACCTTTGGGAATTGTAATTTCCACGTCGTCTTTATCGAAATAAAATTTGTTGTCCGATTCGTTCACGTTCGGTATTGTGTTATAAGTCTCAAAAATCGCCAGACCGAGCTCGTAATCGCCGTCACTCAAATCTATGACGGGAAAGTAATTCGCCGCAAGGACGGTGCTCTTCCCGCTCAGCGTAAGCGTCAGCGACATGACGGAAAAAGCGTTCGACCAGTACTGAGATTTCACAGCACCTCGTCGAGCTTTTTAAATTCGCGCGCATCGACCATTTGTAGAAACCACAGGCACATCTGTCCGCAGAAGCTCTGATCGTACGTCTGATACGACGTGCGATTGTA
>NW_017295695.1:37576-39349 GCF_001594075.2 Trachymyrmex cornetzi | reverse complement strand
CGGTAATGCGCCGCCACGTTTCGCCGTCGGAAGTATCCGCTTTTTCGTAGCCTTTTTCCTCGTCGTCTTTTTCTTCGATTTCATGCGCATGCCGATCTTGGTCTTGGCTTTCATCGTTGCCCAGATGGCTGCAGCGTCGGCTCTCTCGCTCAGAGCCGAATCTCTCGCGACGACGCGTCCTAACGCTTTGTCGGCGAGTACCTTGTCCGCCGCATGTCTATCGGTGAGATCGTTGCTCTGAGAATACGCAATGTCGTGATCTCGGCACGCCGCGTCCAGTGGATTTATGCCCGCGTCACCTCTGGCTAGCCGCTTCATCAGCCGAGTGCCCGGACCGCAAAACTGGTAGCCCGGGATATATAATTCGAAAGGAAGCACGTTTATCGCTCGATTCAGCAAACCGCCGCGCGACGCCGGCATTCGCTACAGTCCTTTATCTTAGGTACGGGACCGTCGATGTGGGTTCGCTGCCACGGCTGATTGTAGTGCTCGTCGCAGCGACGATAGGTTCGAACCTCTGAATCAGCCTTCACGTGTTCCGGAAGCTTGTCCCAGACGTGTTCGATGTAGTCGCCGTACACGCGTAAGAGTACGACTTTTGGTATATACTGCAACTGCTCGGCGCTCAAGTCTCGAATATCGGAAGGATGACACAGCGCGAGATACATTTTGCTACTGTGCGATTCGCGGGTTCGCGCGCCTATAAATAGTCGTTTGAGAGCTCGTAGCCTTTAGTATGAGCATGAAATTCGTGCGGCAACCGCTGACGATACGCGTCACAAACTGTGACGTGAAATCGCGAATGATGGAAGGTTGCCCGGAGAAGCGCAATCACGGCGAAATGCTACCGAGCACTATACGCGCGATCATTCAACGTTCTCATAAGCTTACTCGAGAGTCCGAACGGTATACGTTTCGAGAACGTGTATGTTTACTCGAAATCGTTGCAACAGCCAAAGTATCATTATCTCGAAAATTTGTTCACGTCTATCGATGAAATCGGCTACTTTACGTTCTCCAATAATAGCGACGTCGTTCCGCCGAGCGAGGCGCGTCCAAATTCTATTTTTATCTTTGATGACGTGGCATGCGACGAGCAGGATGCTGTGAGAGAATACTTCTCCATGGGCCGCTACGCCAACGTTGACTGCTTCTATCTCTGTCAAACGTACGCGAGGATACCTAAACATCTGATACGCGACAATGCGAACCTGCTGATCCTGTTCAAACAGGGCGGTACCAACTTGAAACACGTTTACAACGATCACGTGAATACCGACATGTCGTACAACGAATTTTGTGCGTTGTGTTGTGACTGTTGGCAACAAAAATATGGATTCGTAGTGATAGACAAAGACAGTACGCCTAAAGACGGGAGATACAAAAAAGGATTTAACGAGTTCGCGATACCGTAACGTGATCAGTCATTGTCGATACTTAGCCACGGACAAACATGGCAGATGTGCGCGAGCGTGAAAAAATCGCGAGGGAGATCGAGAAAACGAGCGAGTCGATCCGCAAGAAACATCGCGCTCTGAATACCGGCAAAATCGAGGAGGACATCGCGTTTGATAGACATTTTAAACCTCTTATCGAGCCGCTGCGACTTTTAATCGACAACCCCGGCAAGCGCGCGACAAAGAGAGAGTCGCGCGACGAAGATGCAGCGTCTGCCCTTAAGCGCATGAAGAAGAAGGAAGAGGAGAAGGAGGGAGAGGAAGCGAGCGAGACGTTCGAGCGTTTCGCGACCCCGCATAAATTCGATGATCGATC
>NW_017295695.1:36858-37462 GCF_001594075.2 Trachymyrmex cornetzi | reverse complement strand
GCAAACGTCGGAAGGCCGAGAGGCGTTGCGAGCCGGTTTGGGCCCGCTGGGCCAACAATACGTCGAGGTTGTCCTGAGGGGAGACAAACGGAAGAGCGATTACGTGTACGGCGTTTACCTACACAAGGATGGATTGATGTTTGGCAATAAACGTTTCGACGTGGATGACGCGGACATTATAATTATCGACGGCATACGATACGCCGGTGCACCTGGTCTTTACGAGTTGATTTTCAAGAGAATTCCCGACTATCTCCTCTACACGGAAGACGATATGAACAAGTACAAGAGCATGCTGCTGGCGACGAATGCGCACAAACACAAGTATCATTCGCAGGGCCGATTATTGAGCAACAGGGGATACAAGTATAAACACATAATCTCACCGTTGATGTCAATGACACTCAAGAAACCGAATAAGAAATCTGGAAAGGGATTACCTCGCACAATGACGCTAAACGACAATGCGATCGATTACGTGCACTGAGACGACCCCAACGAGTTGGTGGATCGTCTACGATTGCTCGACGCTTCGCACCGAGCGGGCAACAACGCTCACGACAACGAGATGCTGTCCATCATCGAGGAACTTTGCGAAGACGGA
>NW_017295695.1:33019-33972 GCF_001594075.2 Trachymyrmex cornetzi | reverse complement strand
GTTTTTTTTTTATTACTCCCCATTCATCTTCGTTTGAAGTATATATAAAATACTTATAAATGTACGATACATGAAATGAAAAATAATAGTAATATATATTGTAACCGTACTCGCGAGCAACGGCACAACTTCGTCGCGTGCTCTCGGTACTCAAAGTACGCAAAAGTATCTTCTCTCCCTCGGTAGCAGAATTTTGCGACAGCCAGGCGGTTCTTCGGCCAGAATTGTAATTCTTATTACTAAGTTGGGCGCCAGGTACGAGAGAGCGTGCCACTCTTTTCGAAATCTCCTCACTTTTGCCCGTAACGTTTTCGCGACGGCAGGGGATGGGTCACAAGAGGTGTGGGAAATTTGTCGGAGGGCGAGAGAGATAGGCCACAAGAATAAACTACGAGAGAGCGTAATAATAAGAACAATTATATTTGAGAAGATGTGATAAAGTAGAATTAATTACATGGAGTTTGCAATTACAAGTTTCTTCCGGAGTTTCGCTCCGCCGCTCTACTCGATACTCTCGGTACTCACACCGAGAGTCGCTAACTTACTTCTAGCGCCGGACGCCGGTCATACGCTACAGCACGAGCCCCGACCTTCCCCGCGGTATCTTCCGACGGTGTCAAACGCCCGCCCCTCGACAACCGGCCAGAACCCGTACCTGCTGTACCACCAGATTCCCGGACGTGTAACGCTGGCCCGCGGCCAACGCCACGGCGATGGTGCGACGTGATTATAGCGACCGCTTCGATGCGACACGACTCTACTCGGCACGTGAATCCCGGAAACGGACTCTACTCGGTCACCACTACCGGAAATCAGCTCGGCAACGCGACAATCCACGTTCCGACGCGACAGCACAATGCTCGGCGACGCAATTATAGCAAGCGTGCCTACGCGACCCGATACTAAACGATAACGCAACTGCAATAAGCGTCGTTACGCGACACGACGAGACT
>NW_017295695.1:28213-31912 GCF_001594075.2 Trachymyrmex cornetzi | reverse complement strand
CCGGTAGGAAGCACGAGTCCGCCGTCGACAAGTCCGCACAGTGACGGACAAAATGTCACGTCACAATATATAATAATTGTACTGCAAAAGTATAATAGTAATACATATATATAAATGTAAAAACATACATAAATTGAAACTTAAGGTAATATACAATAGTATATAATACGTAAAAATAATAGTAAAAAATAATACGTATAAATGTAAAAAAACATACATAAAGTGAAACTTAAGGTAATACACAATAGTAATACATGAAGCATAATAATAAAAATAATAATAGTAGTAAAAAATAATAGTAATATATATACCCTGTATGAAAAAAGGATATATTACAAAGGTATCCGCCAATGTCCCCATGGTAACGTCTCTGTCGAGTCAGGTACAACGTATCGTTTGTCGTCATATGGACTCAGAGCGATTTTCGATTCGGATATCGTGTATACCTCGTGTAATTTAGAGCGTATACAGGATTGACGGCGAGTCATTTCGATCTCTTCGTTCAAACACCGCGTGTAATCGTCGAACGTTATCGCGCTACGACGTTACTCTTTACCCTTTCTCCTTTTTAGTGTCCTTCTTGCCGTCCACCCTCACCGCGTACATCTTCGCTCTGAGTCCAACGAATTCTGTCATGAATGCACAGTTGTTCTCATCCTTCATCAGACCTGGTTTTTTTTTGTTCGCGAGAGGCATACCATACGCGATGTCCGCCGGATAATCGCTCGTGTCGAATCTAGCGATATCGCGTTTCATAGTCTCGTAAACGTCCTCGCATTCTATACGGTATATAAGACTGTCCGTGTCCGTGTACATGATCTTACATTTGTCTTGAAACATCGGTGACATGTACTCGTAGTGAAATTCGTACAAGCAGACTTTCGATATGTCGAGTATACACATACCCACGTAAATCGGCTTGTCGAACTTCACTTCGAGTTTGCGCAGTTCGACGGCGATCAAATTTTCCGCAAAGACGCTGCGGCTGTGGAAATTCGGTTTCGCGATCATTGTCTCAGCGCCGTATCGTTCGTCCCATTTTGTTAATAATTTTACGTCAACGTGATTTCGAACATTCTCCATAGTTTTGCCGAATACCGCGTTGTTCATTAGTTGATACAAATTTTTTTCGAAATCGTTTTTGGCGCGCGTTCTAAATTATGTATTAAGTTCAATGTAATCGCGGAGCCAGGCGAATTGAGCGAATTGTGATACCCGGTGGATCTTTGTTACGCGAAGACCGTGACGAGTACATTGCTGCAAGTTGCGGTAGTGGATGACGTAACGCTGCTTATCGTACAGCGTCGCTAGAAGTTTATCCTCGCGCTTGCCGGGTGGCTTATCGCGCATCGGACAGAACGGTAGGTCACTGTGTCGGTCGTGCAGACGCTGTGGATACTCGAGATCGACCTCGATATAACCTGTGGACGAATTCGGAGCGATCGCGCTCACGTCAAAGTTTGCGGCGTCTTCGACCCATCGAAATTCGGCGTACGGCAAAGGCTGACACATCGCCCATCCGTACAGATTATTCACATCGTAGTACATAAGGTACGACGACGGTTTCGATGAGTCGTACGAACGCATGTACTTGTTATTAGCCTGCGCGTATCTGTCGGAACATTGACTGAGGCCACCGTGTATACCGCGCTCAATAAACATGACCATATCGATGTCGGTGAGCAACTCAAATCTTACGCGCGTATGTTTTAGCATTGGGTCCCACGTGAAACCTGGCAGTGTATAATAATGTGCGGGATCGA
This sequence comes from Trachymyrmex cornetzi, assembly GCF_001594075.2. Lineage (NCBI taxonomy): Eukaryota > Metazoa > Arthropoda > Insecta > Hymenoptera > Formicidae > Trachymyrmex > Trachymyrmex cornetzi. Next base: position 30,149 of record NW_017295695.1, on the reverse strand, counting down.
GGCCGTGACTCGCGACACAACTATTGCGGAAATTTTCGAAAATGTCGGCTAATAACAATACATCGGTTTTCAAGTACAGATCGCTGTACTCGCCGAGCGTTCGAATAGAGAATCGCTGCCATACGTTCACGGCGTGAGCGTAATCGCTCTCGGATACTGTATCGCCCGTTAATGAACTGAAAAATAATTCTCGCGATGGTAAGCGCGTGTCCTGCAATTTTTCAACGCAGTCAATGTACTCGTGCGGAAAGATACATTTACGAGTCAGCAATTCAATCTCTTCGTCTGACAAAGTTGAAAATTCGAAACGTACAATTTTTAATTTATCTTTGTCGAGATACGACGCTAATTTATCGAGACTTGTATTTAGAAACTTATAGGAATCAATAAACCTTAATTTTATGCAATTTTTTTGAAAATTTTTTTCATTTTTATCTTTGGTCTATCGACATGTTTCGTGAACGAAATATATTTTTATTTTGTTATAGGAAGTATGTCCACATGACCATCGTACGCGGTAGCTATTTCTTTAATTATAAAGTGCGCGTCGTACCTCGACAAGTTGTGAAATACGACTGGAATATACGAATTTTTATAATTATACGAATTTTTATAATTAAGATTACAATTTGTATATGCTGGACCGCGGTATCTACCGGATAAGTGGCAATGATCGCGGACCCGCGTATCGTCCGGCGAACAGTTTCCCGCAAATATGACAACGCGTTGCGCTGCGGTACGCCTCCCATTGATGCTTGGATAACGTTTCCATGGGCACGTTGGCGGATATGATATCTTTTACGCGATGCGCCAAATCGTTGAGCTGTCGCGCGAACCACGTGATGCAATCGTTATCGCGACGGAACTGATATGACGACAACGAATTGTCGTACGAGTAGTGCACGTAGTATCCTATACTAAACGCTTCATGCCGCTGATACGCGTACGATGTTGGTACGTCTATCTTGTTAGGCTTCATTTTCCGCAGGATGCACTCCAAGTCGGCGTAGACGACGAACGGTACTCGTTCCTTAGTCCAGTCAAAATAGACATTCAACTTAGCCAAAATTCGCATAGAGCTGAAAATTGGTAAAGACGTTAAGGGGATGCTGGAGCGACGGTCGAAGTTAATCAAGGTCGATATTACAGGTTTTCATTTCCAATGTATAAGATGCTTACGCCCTCTGGGTTAACATGATCATGCAGGAAATTCGATCGATTAATTATCGATATTTTTATTCCGTTTCCTACATTACCATCTTGCTCAGGGACGAAAACATGTATTAGGCTCGATCCCACAAATGTAAGATTTATTTTATTTTGGAAAATTTTCTAATTTTAAAATTAAGAAAAATAAACCGGGATTGAAGTTAATCTTATATTTGTGGAATCGGGCCTTAGAAATACAGTTGTATTATACACATGCAATATAGGCCGCGTTCCAATATATAACTACCACCAGTACTAAAAATCTGTAATATACATAAAGTACAGATTTTTTACTAATAGTTATATCGATACGAAGCCGTAGTAGCACTTTTTTCTTACGTCCAATGCCATTTTAGGTTAGAATATATTTTCAATAAATGAATACGACATTGCACATACATGATGTATCTCTTTTTGCTCTGCCTAATAAAAAGAGATAGATACTTGTAGTATTTACATCACTGACATGTCAACTTATATTCCAATATAGAAAATTGTATGTATATTGTACTATGTGAACACACACACGCACGCATTATATAAACAGATAAAAGTTACTCATGAGATAATTATGCAGATTATCTGTACGCAATATTAGAACTTTATGTATATATACATTGTATAATATGTGTGTATTCACATCGCACAAACATACATTTATAATTCTAACATTGTTGTAACATAAAAAGACATTATTAGTGAATATGAATTATAATATTTTATATGT
>NW_017295695.1:17598-18619 GCF_001594075.2 Trachymyrmex cornetzi | reverse complement strand
TGGAGAAGGACTTTTCAATCCATAAACACAATTAAGAGAAAAGAGTCTTCAAAAATTAAATGGTAAAACAGGACACTCCAGCATCCCCTTAAATAGACCATTAAAAATGAAATGTCAAAAATCCCCTTCGATCCTACTTGTGCAAAAAAATTTATCCAAGGTCAAAGGTACAAAATTCAGGTTTTTTCCATTTTTCTCGGAAACGGTAAGTTTTATCGTAAAAATAGGTCAGACAAAAGTTGTAGATCATACAATTCTCTACAAAAAATGTTCAGATACTTTTTTTCGTACGAATCACCATTCGTGAGATATCGCGGTTTTAAAAGTTGAAAAATTCATATTCTACTAATATGCACACATTTCCGCACCACCTATGAGGTAATGTACTTGGCGCATTTTTTTTAACGTGGTTTCCCCAGTAGGCATACTCCACGATCTATTGTGATAAAGAAAGTTTGATCAGATCGTATCCTATTGATTGAAAGAATGAGTGAAGAAAAAGTGGAACGGGTTGATTTCTTCTAAATATTATTATGGTAGAAAATTTTCTAATTCTTTTTATCAATAAAACAGATAATTGTTGAACTCCCTTGTTTTTCAGTTATAATAATTTTGTTACCATACTTTATGTTACGTCCTGAGCGCGAGATTTCGGCGGTCTCGAGACGCGACACGAGTTAGCGGGAACGCGAGCGCGGAGCGGGGCGCGCGGGGTGAAGCCTTGGCTTCGTTGTATTGCTTAGACGCGTGTCTTTATTATTAGTACGGGCAGCTGTCACTAGTGCTCGGGATCGAGCACGATTTACAAGAATTACGTATGTTTCTACGAAAATACTTGGATTTAAAGGTAATTAACCTTCCAGGTCCTTTCTCATAAAATAAAATAGAGAGTTTAGAGGAAGCGTCAGTTATGCTTCATCTCGCTGTCTCTCTAATCTACACTCTCTTGTGTGATGAGAAGGATGTGGAAGGGAATGAAAAGGTTTTTTAAAAAGAATAGAAATATTTATGATTTTACGAT
>NW_017295695.1:14968-15974 GCF_001594075.2 Trachymyrmex cornetzi | reverse complement strand
AACGTTCGTTGGTAACGGCAATGGTAGCATATGCTATAGGTACTTGCGGCACGTATTATATCGTTTGCTATATTGTGTGCTCGCGTTCTCTTGGTAGACGGCCGGAGTGCTATAGTATAGCGCGCCGGACGTTACACTTTAACTTTAATCTTCTTTTAATGGTTTTATTATCTATAGTTGGATTTTTGCCAATGTCTTTTAATTCTTGCAATAAAAATTGACAATCATCATTATTTTCAATATATCCAAATATTTCCTCCATCGCCAAGTTCACTGAATCATCTTCAGGACGACCGACTTTATGCCCCGTAGTGGGCCTCAGAAAGGTATTATAACAATTATTGTGGTACTTAGCCTCAGCAGCAACTAAGTCAAACTCATACTCAATGCGGGCAATAACAGCTTTTGCTACGTCATCAGAACGAGTTCGAGCTACCTTTAGAATGGAATCTTTAAATTCAAGTCTAGATACACTATATATTTTACGACGAACATTCTGCGCTTTTTTCTTTTCAGCTTCTTCATTTGCTTCATCGCCGCAAAATAAGCAATATCTTTTAAAACAAAAATGTGGCTCACTTACTCGTGCTCTAGTATGAGGTGGACTTATCGTGGATGTACTACCTTCTTCTGTCTCGCGCGGTCTTTTAGCTGCAGCAATACTACTCTTTCGAGTGTACATTTTACGACACTGCACATGGACTGTCACAGATGGCTTGTCTTTCAAGAATTCAAAAAACTTATCATTTCTTTCAACACTTGCCTCAATCAAAGTCTTCATTCCACGATCAACAACAACAACTTCACTTTCGTTCAAAGGTTTATCACAAATGAAACAAACTTCTGACATTTTGTTAAAATTATTTAACAGCACAAATTGAAATTGAAAATATTACCAATAAGCACGTCTGCTCACTGCAAAGAAACTTTCAAAACTAATAGTATATACTTAGTTATTTCGTTTACGTCCTTCAAAAATAGGCAGGTATGCGACCCTCCATACCCA
>NW_017295695.1:12569-14934 GCF_001594075.2 Trachymyrmex cornetzi | reverse complement strand
ACGGATTGTAGTAAGAATTGTGGCTGTCAAAAAGTGGGATTATTTTGTTCGCCAGTATGTATCAATTGTCAGGGTCAGACTTGCTCCAATATTGAATCAAATACAACAGATGACAATATTTATGATATTAATGAAGAAACAACTGATGCATCTCTTTTCTTAGAACAGCGTACAGAAATTCTGCAAGAAGAAGAAGAAAGTGAAGATGAAGAAATAATTGTTGAAGTAGAATTAGAAAATTTTCTACCATAATAATATTTAGAAGAAATCAACCCGTTCCACTTTTTCTTCACTCATTCTTTCAATCAATAGGATACGATCTGATCAAACTTTCTTTATCACAATAGATCGTGGAGTATGCCTACTGGGGAAACCACGTTAAAAAAAATGCGCCAAGTACATTACCTCATAGGTGGTGCAGAAATGTGTGCATATTAGTAGAATATGAATTTTTCAACTTTTAAAACCGCGATATCTCACGAATGGTGATTCGTACGAAAAAAAGTATCTGAACATTTTTTGTAGAGAATTGTATGATCTACAACTTTTGTTTGACCTATTTTTACGATAAAACTTACCGTTTCCGAGAAAAATAAAAAAAACCTGAAATTTGTACCTTTGACCTTGGTTAAATTTTTTTCCAGAAGGAGGATCGAAGGGGATTTTTGACATTTCATTTGTAATGGTTTACTTAACGTCTTTACCAAATTTCAGCTCTATGCGAATTTTGGCGAAGTTATAACTTTTTTTTGTCTATTTTGACTGGACTACCTGGTTGCGGTGGTTACTGAATTCGAGCCATCTATCGTTCTCGCTCGGCAGGCGGAAGGCGCAGTCGTTCAGTTTTTGGCAGTCCACTTCGTGCGTCTGCAATTTTTGGCTCCAAAATAGTGAAGACATCTGTAAATAGAGAAATTATTTTTTACATATTGTTTTTTTTTTATTTTTTTCTTATTATGTTTACTTTTCTTATAATACTTACCGATCGCAGGAATATTTCTTGTTTTTTTTCCTGGTAAGTCGTGAGCTCACGAGGCGCGACAGGTTCTTTATCCATGCAAAGTGACCTACACCGTCGTCGCGTGGATCTTGCAGGTACAGGAGATTGACGTGCTTCTTCTTCTTGTCGCCTGTGAGTCGTAGAGGAAGGATCTGCTTATTCTCGATGCCGTACACGTTGATTGACACAGCGTTTAAACGTTTGAATTTTGGAACGTTTTTTAAAGTCATTGGAAACTCAATGTTTGTGAGATTCAATACTGTTGTATAATGCGGGTACGAATATTCCCGATCTGCGTTTCTTTCTGCAGGGTACAGAGCGGCGACCACCGACCACGCGAAGCACGCTGGATTTCACACTGACCACCGCTTTCTTCAGCATAATTTCTCGCGGCACCTCGAAGTGACATCCCGCGCGCATGGGATTTAGTTTGTTCACGTTAACAGTTAAATTGAGGATTCGCGACAGCGCCCACCCACTGCCGCGTTCCTGAAACTCTTCGAGCGATGTCAAGATAGGCTCGACGACGTGCCGTTCGTACCACTCGTGCAAATCGGTGCATCTATATATCTCACTGTTCTTTGTAATTATACTCTTGTTAGCACGTTTATCCTTCGTCGCAAACTCACCATTGAACGCAGTGTTCACTTTTACACTGTCGTGTCTTTCTACAGCGTCTCGCACTGGCTCTAGCACTATATTGCCAGCGTCTTCGAGGAATCGGCAAGGCTCGATGTGATTAGAGTTTATCACCGCGCCCGTCACTATACGACTCTCGAACGCGGCGTCGATCTCACGCCATACGAGAGATTGCTCGTTGCCACTCGCGTACCCGCTACTCGCGTATTCGTCACCAACGTGTACGAAACGTCGCTCTAATTGTGACTTTGCACCCGCGAGTCGCGCGATCCTCGCCACCGCGGATAGTCTATGTCCAACGGCGAGGCGCGGACGCTTGGCACGACAAAGTTCTTCGAGCCGCTCGATGCACTCGTCGCATCGTTGCAACCACGCGAAACACTCAACCATAGTGGCCATCTGGCCACACTGCTCCAGCAGTTCGCGTTCCACTCTCTCGTGATTTTCCATGTCTTTTTCACAGTCTTTAGATCACGTTGCACTCTTCCACGGAGCACTTACACTCTTACACGGAGCACTCAATAGTTTTTTCAATGTGTGCAGAGTGGGCAATACTCTGCTGCGTGGAAATACAGTGTACATCGGCTCTTCGCATATCGAGCACTCGGTGCCCTGTGTACAATAAGACCAGTCTTGGTGCGTCCTGACGAGATACATTCCTTCATCGCCAATATTCCGCAAAGAAATTTTGCCATAATTCGGCGGATAAGCCATGCAACGTGTACA
>NW_017295695.1:11509-12144 GCF_001594075.2 Trachymyrmex cornetzi | reverse complement strand
AGGTGTGAAAATAAACGCGCGCAATTCGTAGGTTAAAATTGATTTTTTATTTTATATCACTTACTTGGTCACGTGACATTTGTATCATATTACATTGATGATATCATCATCATCAGAACATGTGACATGTAAAATGGTTTTGGGCGCAAAAAGACAAAGAGAGATAGGAGAAGACGGCAACGCATCGAGAGAAAGATGGTAGGAATATGAGATAGCGCAGGGGCAGCGGCGGCGGCTGCGGTGGCAGCGGTGGCGGCGGCAGCGGCGGCGGCGACCGGCAAACGCATTTTTTCGAGTGTTTATGTAAACACCGATAACGCTGGGGCCTTCCAGCGCCTTCTCCTGCCTCGCGCCTTCCCCCCCGCGACATCAAGTAGTCCCCACGCCCCGCACTTCACTCAGAGGACCTGAGTTAGAACCCGCCCTGCTATACTACTTACAACAAGGACACGATTTCAATTGGAACGAGAACATTGTTACAATAAATGTTTAGTTTCGGAGATGTTGAATATCAAAAAACAAAACAACAGTCTTAACTTACAGACCGACACAGAAAAACTACATAGATCATATATTCCGATTATAAACAGAGTCTGACTTTGCATGACCAAGTTATCTCGCATTACAGTTTCGCA
>NW_017295695.1:0-11229 GCF_001594075.2 Trachymyrmex cornetzi | reverse complement strand
TTTAGAATTACGAGGATCTTTCGCAAACGATCTTCCAATCGCTTGACGGGTTTTTCGTCCCTCTGAGAGAATACTACTATCATTACATTTAAAATGACCGGCGACTTATATCATTTTGTGAATTTTATGTATATTTTTGATAATTATATTGCGCAAAATTTTGTCGAACATCTGAAGAGGGCTCAAATTGGAAGCCGAAACTAGTCATGTATAAACACTTTTATTTTCTAAATTATTGTACTTTTGTAATGAATATTTTCAATATGATATGATCATTTTAACATTTAAGTATCGACTCTCGAGTGCCTTTTTCCCTTCTATGTTTTTTAAATATTTATAAACATATATAATTGTATATGAAGTTATATACAATTATTATAATTACATATATAATTATATATATCCACGTGTGTTTATTCATTCTTTTTTCTTTTGTAAAATTGTTTTTTAGTGTAATAAAAATAATAATAAGAAAATGTCAAATATAAAATTAAAGGGACAATTTTCGCATTGTTTGTTTTAGAAAAAAATCAAGTTTAGAGAAATGTAAAAAAAATTACTCATACACATACATAATTATGTATAATTTTACATATAAAAAATTATCAGCAATTTTTTTACATATTTCTCCAGATTTCTTTTTTAAAACAAATGAGAAAATAATAGAGATATAATGAGAAAATTATTATTTTAATTTTTTAAATGTCTTCATTATTGTTATTATTTTTATTGTACTAAAATGTAATTTTACAAAACGAAGAAGGATATACGAGCATATGTATGTATGGACGTTTTATATATAAGTATATATATTTACGATTATTTATACATCTTTATGTATGTTTGTAGATACAAATTTTATTCATACATGAAAAATTTTTTATCCGAATTAATATCATATATAAGTTTTGTAACCTTGAAAATCAAGATTCTTTAAAAAGTAACAATGTAATATTTATTCCAAATGCCCATTAGACTTATATTTTTTATCTAGACTATTTACAATCGTATGCATGAACTGCATAGGATCCGTTCCGTTTCTCTATGCGCTGCATGCGCATGGGAAAAATAACCGAGTTAATGCGCGCATAGGATGCGCTGCGTTCCATGCGGTCCATGCGTGAAACGGAACGCACCCAAAGTCATTCGGAAACTCGACTAGGTGACTTTAGGAGGAAAATTTTCCACCCTGAAATTGCAAGATAAATGCGGGTAATGTTTGCGTTTGGCGGGATTGTTTAAGTTGTAACAATGGAGTACATAAATTTAGTGAAGGAAAGACATAAATTATGTACTGACCAAAATAATGAACCAATGTACAATTCTCAATGATATTTATTAGTACTTTGTGGTTTACTTGCACCTTTTAAAGTAACACATATGTAAGGTTAGAAATATTTACAAGTGTATCTTTTTGTAGATAAAAACATAATCCGTACCTATTTCGGAAGAGTCTTTAACATTCTTTCAGTTACAACATATTATTTTGGATCATGACAAACCCGAAAGTGTTAACCTTGAATCCAATAATGCATTTATGAACACTCAGTCACAACACAACACGGTATAAATTTTCATCACATTTTGTTCCTTTGATAATGTGCTTTTAATAATTTTATAATTATTAAATATTTACCATGATTAATGTCCTATATCTATTTATTCTATGTTACAGCATCTTGGAAGAATGAGAATGCTACGAAACGATTAATTTATGCTTGGAAAGAGCATGAAAATAATTTCAAAAGTGGAAAGTTCAAGTCCTCCGAAGTATGGAAAAAAATTGCCATTATTCATCAAAACGAGAACAGTCAATGGATGTACACTGACATACAATGCAAAAACAAATTTAAAGAATTGCGCAAAAAGTATGTCAAGGTAAAAGATCACAACAAGCAATCAGGTAATAGCCCAATGACATGTAAGTTCTTCAATGAATTGGAGGAAGTGTTGGGAGAAAAACCTTGTGTCGCACACCTGGCTTCTAATTTGAAAAAGCAATCAGCATCAATTAGTTCTCAAAACAGTGGCGTAGAAAATGAATCTAATAAAGAATGTGAAAAGAAAAAGGTAAGGAAGACCAGAATTCAGAAGGAACTGGGTGAGTGGTCTGCTTCTTTACGTGAAGATGCTAAGCGTAGGGAGGAAGCAAGGGAACGACGCCATAAAGAGACTGTGTCAGTATCAGATCGAGCAATTACTGCCTACACAAATATGATGGAAAAACTCATAAATAAGTTTTAAGTTTTAATATGTATTAAGTAAACAATATTATATTCTATTTGTTTTGTTACTGTGTTGTAGCTTTTGAATTTTAAAGCACTGCATACAATAGAACAAGTATTAGGAATAAGAATAAATATAAAGATTTCAATCTGTCGAAAATTATGTACTGTAAAGTACACGATTTTTGATGGGTTGAAATTCTTATTTTATTCCTGTTCCTATTATTTCTTTTATTGTGCTCAGGCTCTGAAGCATAAACTATTTTATTATATTACAGTGTTCTAAAAACAGTCTCAGTCATACAAGTACAATTATTAATATACAGTAGAATCTTATTTTAAAATTCCATACATGGCTTATCTTGTATAAGATATTATTTTTACTGAAAAGTATTTTTAATACAAATATTTTCTTTTTATTTTTAAAAAAACTACAAGAGATTTGATATATCAAAAGTTATCAAAGAATAAAAAATTGTTTGTTTATTTCAATCTCTCTTCACAGATATTTGAAAGAGAAACAAAGGACAGTATATAGCCATTCAGAATACTCAATATTTAATTTCTGTTACATTTGTGATGCTAGTCCATAAGTTACAAAATGTTATTTTTTATTGTGTAATAGAATTATAAAAGTCTTTAAAATTTTGTGATATTACTATATAAGTAATAGCTGTGGGGTGATCCCGATTGACCACGGCTCGACTTGACACCACCAATCACAGCGACCGATGCTTAGGAGCTTTGTAGTCTCAAGCGCTGTGAGTGGCTCGTGTCCAATTGAGCCGTGTCCAACTGGGTGCCATCCATAGCTGTAATATCAGTATTTCTTCAAAATATGCAAAATAATGATGGCAATAAAAAATTTACTTTGATAAGATGGTTTTACAATATTTACATACAATAATTATATATTAAAATCATCACACTTTGAAAATAATCGACATTTCTATTGATCAAAATCATGTGAGGCGATTTCAATGTGTTAACTTGAAAAATAATGTAATAATATTAAATTAGTAAAAATTATGCATCTTAATTGCAAAATGTTTTTAATAAATACCTTTCTCATACTTTTTTTGCAAAAATTGACACATAAATATAAAATATATGCTCATATTACTGTTACGTGTTTTTATATTATTACACTGCATTTGAATATAATTGTACATAACTCGACCTATTAATGCTGCTAAATAATTATGTTTCGCTGGACCTACAGCATTATTAAAGATAAATTCTTCCGTAAGTTTATTTTGATTCTGTTGATTCTGTTCACCACCATTTCTTTCATCATGCCGTCTTCCTTCTTCAATAAAATCGTCCACTCTATCATTACATCCTGCAAGACATAAGTTGTGCAGTACATAACAAGCTAATATAACATAGGGAATCAGATCTGCTACACTCATATGCAGATATTTCAATCTTCGGAATCTTCTCTTTAGTAAGGCAAATGCTCTCTTTATTATTTGTCTCATTTTTGACAATTCCCTATTAAAGTTGATTTGAGCTTATGTACGAAAAATACCAATTTAATTAATACAGATATAAAAATGAAAGAAACAATAAAGTTAACTAACTTCTGTCAAATTTCCTTTGTTTATATAAGGTGCAATGCACCAAGCCAGCACTGGATAAGCTTTATCATCAATGATATATTCATTTCCTGGAAAAAAATTTCCACGATTTTCTTGTACAGAGACATCCATAAATCTGAATTTTTAAATATTCTGGAATCATTTACAGAACCTGCGAATCCCACAAAGCAATCTGTAAACACTAAATCTGTATTGCAAACAGCTTGCAAGTAAGAGCATATGGACATTTCCTAGTTCTGTATGATTCAGAGTGAAGCTAAATAAGAATATAAAAATAAGATAAGTTATTAGAACAATGAAAAGATAATAAAAATAGTATAAAATATACGTATAATAGTTTTACATGTGGAGCAAGGATGGGTATGTGCGAACCGTCGATAGCTCCTATGACATCTGGAAGGACACCAATTTCATTGAATCTGTTCTTTACTGCAATTAATTTGTCTCCTTGTGGCTATACAATAATAGAATTTGCTATGTCATTCAAAGCATACACGTATACCCTGACATAGAAGTACAATGTCACGTTGAAGAAATTGAGTCACACAGGGAATATGAAAGTGGAAGACATATTCGCAATGAAATACGCCGACAAATAACTGAATAATAATAAATAATAATAATAATCGCAATTGTAGTAAGGGGCAATTGTTTTCTTCTCTCAGTTTTCCTACGAAAAAGCTTGTATATATCACAAAATACTATATAACTAAATAAAACTTAGATTTTATTTTGTCATTATATCTTTTAAGGCTTATCACTTGTTACCGACCAGATATAGTTTAAGGGCAGTAGTTCCGAGATTGTAACGAGGCGCTACTGGCGGCGAGATGGTAAGATGGCAAATAAAGTTTATAGAGAACAGACGTATACCACGAGAGCTCTTTTAATCTACAAAAGGTGAAATCCAGCATCCATCCAATAAGTCCAGAACATTGGTCCTTCGAGTCGGATGTGCTGGGGATTCGATACGCATCGAAACAAGATTCAGGAAGAGAAGACGAAGTGAGGCGAAAGCACGATCGGTTATAGCGAACGCGAGACAACATCGAGTCGTGTGTTCGCAACGAGAAGATCCATAGAGGCAAGGCAGTGTGGCCTTTGCAAGACGTGAGTTCTTCCTGTTTTGAGTAAGCAGTGTAAGGAGAGCATCGAGCAATAGCGAAAACTGTGAGTAGCGCTATTCAGCAACATAGAGGTACAAGCACGCGGCGTTAGCAAATCAGCCGCCATTACGCACGTTGAGCAGTACACGTATCACGAGACAGAGACACGAGCGTATCGTTAATCGTGAACTCATTACCGGTCAGCACAATAAGACTGCTGACTACAGTGATAGAGGGGAGAGAGAGAGAGAGAGAGAGAGAGAGAGAGAGAGAGAGAGAGGGAGAGAGTGAGAGAGAGTGAGAGAGAGTAACGGTTCGAGTCAACAACGATCGCAGACGGCGCAGTCGACGACACGAACGGAGACATAGACGCAACCGGCGAGAAACGAGATAACGAACAGCCAATCAACGTCGAGCGGCACTGGCAGTGCAAACACATCAACAGTGGGTCTTAACCAAGTAATAAAGTGAGCTATCCATTCACACTCGTTTAATATTCCTTACATTATATCATTCGGCGTTTGAGGCAATCATGGAAGTTTTAGTTAAATCTAGAGGTGTTATAAAGGGTAAAATTACATCTTTCAAAACGTATCTCGCGAAAACATCACTTACATTTTCGGATCCGTCCACACCAATAGATAACGTGACAGCGTCAGACTTACGTGAGCGCCTTTTTCGAGCAAGAAAAGCATATGAAAAATTCGAGCAAATTCAGTCGAGTATTGAGGAGATAACCGAGGATGATCAAGGTGCGGCAGAATATCGCGCAATCTTCGAAGAAGAATATTTCAGTATTATCGCGCAAGCCGAGGCTTTACGCATGCGCAATACAGTACACATGGACGCGTCGCGTTTGAGTGCTGAAATTAGCGGGGTTTCCTCTTCACAAACGCCTGTCGTTCGCACAACGACCGGACAGAACGCGATTAATACTGCAGCGGGTATCGCAACATCGTCAATTATATATAAACCTATGGGTATCAGGTTGCCAACAATCGAGTTGCCGAAGTTTAGTGGTGAAGCATCTGATTGGCTTAGCTTTCGTGACACATTTGAATCCTTGATACACAAAAATGAGACAATTGATACGATACAAAAGTTTCATTATTTAAAGGCAGCGCTGCAAGATGGTGCAGCGCAAATTATTAAGTCCTTTGAATTTACTGCGATCAATTACACCGTAGCATGGGAAACCATATGTTCTAGATTTAATAATAAACAATTGCTTACATACAATCACATTAAGGCCATATTCAATATTAAGGTGTTAAAGGAAGAATCAGCTCCGCAATTGCGCGAGATTGTAGATATAGTCAGCAAGCATTTACGCGCTTTAAACGCATTAAATCAAGCAACAGAACATTGGGATGCTTTATTAATTTATTTAATCTCGACGAAATTAGATAGCATAACGGCTCGAGCCTGGGAAAAGGAGCGAGCTGGAAATGAAATTCCCACATTAGAAGACTTCAAAACATTTCTAAATTCGCGAGCGGACATGTTAGAGACACTGGAATTAAACAATAAGTCGGTTGCTAAATTAGATATTAAGTCGAAACAATCGGATCGGTCCAGGGTCAAATCACTGATCGCACAAAGTCAAAAGTGTAGTATGTGTAAAGAGACGTATAAGTTACTGACCTGTGAAAGGTTTCTTGAGCTCTCACCTCAAGACAGAGCGAATCATTTAAAAACAGCGAGGTTATGCCTTAACTGCATGAGATCGGGACATTTTGTTAGAGACTGTAAGGCAAGATCATGCAGACAATGTTCAGGAAAACATCATACTTTAGTACATTTCGAGAGAGCATCCTCAACGCAGGTAAAGCCCGTTGAAGAGAACAAAACGGCTTCAGTTTTATGTTCGCATAGTCAGTATAACACTTATAGCGTTCTATTGGCTACGGCAACGGTGGTGGTAACTGATAATCATAAAGTAGATCATAAGGTTCGTGCAATTTTGGATCCAGGTTCTCAATCTAGTTTCATTACCACCAGGTTATGTAGAGAGATGAGGTGGCCTACATCAAAAATTCAGTTGACAATCGAAGCTATCAATGGGAAATCATCTCAAATAGAACATAAATGTAATGTCAAAGTAAGGGCGCTACATAATAATTTTCAGTTCGATATGAAGTGTTGGTAATTTCGGAAATTACAGGGCAATTACCAACTCAATACATTGATAGACAAGACTTGCAAATTCCCACTAACATTAGACTTGCGGATCCTTCTTTCCATATTCCAAGCAATATAGATGTTCTTATAGGAGCTGACTACTTTTGGAGCTTACTTTGCATAGGGCAACTGAAAGTAGGAGGAAATCAACTTACCATGCAAAAAACCAAGTTAGGCTGGATAGCAGTGGGTCCGTGGAAGAGCAACATATCGAAATCTATTAAATGTAATCTTAACAGATCGTTCGATATTGATAGCAACCTCACGAAATTCTGGGAAATCGAGGAAACCGAAGCCAAAGAAACGTGGTCAGAAGAGGAGAAAGAATGTGAAAGACATTTCGTAGCAAACACATATCGTAACACAGACGGCAGATTCGTGGTAAGCATGCCACTCAGAGAAGATGTCAGTAAGCTTGGCGAGTCCAAACCAATCGCGCTCAAACGGTTTTTCAATCTCGAGAAAAAATTGATAAGGTGTCCGACTCTTAGGGAACACTACATTGCATTTCTAGCAGAATATGAGAAATTAGAACATATGAGTAAGGTCCTTGAGGAATCAGCGCATGAAATTTCGTATTATTTGCCGCATCATTGTGTTATTAAGAATGATAGCTCAACAACTAAGATACGTGTAGTATTTGATGCATCAGCACCAACCGATAATGGTATATCTCTCAATGATATACAAATGATAAGTCCCGCAGTTCAAGGTGACTTATTCGCATTGTTAGTTAGGTTCAGAGTTCATCCGTACATAATATTAGCGGATGTACAAAAAATGTTCAGACAGGTGTTGATAAATCCAGACCAGCGTTTGTTACAAAGAATCATATGGCGCTCTAGTGATAAAGATCCTATACAAGAGTTCGAGTTAAACACGCTCACATATGGTACGGCATCGGCACCGTTCCTAGCATCGAGATGTTTGAAGGAGCTAGCTAATCAAGTTGAAACTACCTTGCCGCAAGCGGCCAGGATCATACGAAGGGATTTCTACGTCGATGACCTTGTGACAGGAGCAGAGACGATTGAACAAGCTATAGAAATACGACAAACTGTCTCGCAGGTCTTAGAGTCAGCAGGTTTTCAATTGCGAAAATGGGCATCCAATAAACAAGCAATCATTCAAGACGTTCCGAAAGAGGATCAGAATTTAGATAGCGTTAACTTCACTAATGACGGCATGACTAAAACGTTAGGCACATCATGGCAAGCGCTCTCTGATAGTTTAGTTTTCACTAGCAAGGAATTAAACCAATCTAGGATCACGAAAAGGCAGATCTTAGCGGAGATTGCACAAATATTCGACCCGTTAGGTCTTATTGGTCCATTCGTTATCATAGCAAAAATTCTATTGCAGGAATTGTGGTTGCATAAGTTGTCATGGGATGAATCACTTCCACTTGATTTACACTGTAGATGGATCTCCTTTCGTCAACAAATGCGAAATTTAAGTCAAATCAGAATACCTCGAAACGTTGTAGGAGAAAATAGCGTAGAGATACAAGTGCATGGCTTCGCGGACGCGTCACAAAGGGCATATGGCGCATGCCTTTATATTAGAGCTCAAGATTCCAAAGGAAGCGTTCATACAGCATTATTGTGCGCAAAGAGTAGAGTAGCTCCACTCAAACAGCAAACAATTCCACGCTTAGAACTTTGTGCAGCTCTCACCCTCGCGCGCTTGGTCGCCAAGGTCATTGAAGCATTAGATAGGGATGTCAATATAATCATCTGTTGGAGCGACTCATCAATAGTCCTCAATTGGATAAGAATGCAGCCAAGGGAGTTACAAGTATTTGTGGCAAATCGTGTAGCACAAATTCAACAGTTAACAGGTTCGTATCAGTGGCGGCATGTTCCGACGGCAGAGAATCCAGCGGATGGTCTTTCGCGTGGTTTGACAGTAGACTAATACAGTCAGAAATTTGGTGGCATGGTCCGTCATTTCTAGTTAAAAATGAAGTTGAATGGCCTACTGGGGCTATAGCAGAAATTAAAGTGCCAGAAATAAAGGCAACGTGCTGCGCAATTACAGAGCAGACAGCAGAGTCGTCCATATTCGAGAATATCTCAACTGCAAAACGCATAATTAGAGTGATAGCTTATTGTAAGAGGTTTTCACATAATTGCAAGCATAAAATGGAGCGTAAGGTAAACGAGCTTTCAGCGATAGAAATAGGAAATGCATTAAAATCACTAATCAAGATAGCTCAGCAAGAATTCTTTCAAAATCAGCTGCGAGACAACAAGAGGGAATCGATTTTATCGCACAAGAAACTGAGTTCTCTCAATCCGTTCTTAGATAGTGAAGGCATTTTACGCGTAGGAGGGAGGCTAAAAAACTCGGAATTTTCTAATGACAAGAAGCATCCCATGGTTTTGTTAGCGAAACATCGTTTTACTAAGCTACTTCTCATGGAAAAGCATATGCAATTAATGCACGCACCACCACAAGCATTGTTAGCGTCGGTACGCGAACGGTTTTGGATAATCGGTGGTAGAAACCTCGCAAAGAGGGTTGTTCACGAATACATAAAATGTTTTAGAAACAAACCGCAACAAGCACAAGATATAATGAGCGAATTACCTAAATCTCGTGTGACGGTAACCGAACCGTTTCATGTTACGGGGGTCGATTACGGCGGTCCTTTCCTGATAAAGGATAAACGGGAAAGAGGTTGCAAAACGAATAAGTGTTATATCTGCCTATTCATATGCTTTGCCACAAAGGCAATACATTTAGAGTTGGTCTCGGATTTGACCACGGAATACTTCATTTCGGCGCTCAGACGCTTCGTGTTTAGACGAGACAAGCCGGCTCACATATACTCAGACAACGGCACCAATTTCGTGGGTGCCAATCGAGAACTAAAGGATTTAGCTCAATTCTTAATAAAGGAACAAACAGGTCTCAGTGAGTGCATTAATGACATAGGAATCGGTTGGCACTTTATTCCAGCTTACTCTCCGCATTTCGGAGGCCTGTGGGAGGCGGGAATAAGGTCGACTAAATACCACTTGAGTAGGGTTGCAAGTAACGCATCATTAATATTCGAGGAGTTCTATACGTTGATTACACAAGTAGAAGCGATACTAAACTCGCGACCTTTAACTCCCATGTCGACTGATCCTAATGACCTCATTCCACTTACTCCTGCTCACTTTCTGATTGGAAAAACCTTACACTCGGTGGCTGATCCAGATTTAACACATCTACCTGAGTCCAGATTATCTAGATGGCAGCTACTCCAAAATCTGCAGCAACACTTTTGGAAAAGATGGAGCAAGGAGTATGTGTCAGAATTACAGCAGCGCACAAAATGGAAGGAGAACTCCTCACAACTAAAGGAAGGCACGATGGTGCTAATCAAGGAGGAAAACCTGCCCCCATGCAGATGGAGGTTGGGGCGCGTAACATCCATTCATCCAGGTCGAGACCAGGTGGTTCGAGTAGCCACTGTGAGGACGTCCACGGGCACTGTACACACCACCATCGCGAAACTTTGTCCGCTCCCTATTGAAAATGTACATGATTCTGTTTAATTTAAGAGTATCACGCGAATTCACACTTTCATAACGTCTAAGGACGAAACGTACTCACTTAAATACTTACGTTATTTGTTTGTCACATAGCTTTGACCAAAATTAACTCGTTAATCATCGTTACCATTGTATTTCGAATTTATTTTAGTTGGCTGTAACTTACACGTTATTTGATAGCGATGTACAACATCAATGAAAATAAGGGTTACTAACATAGGTCTCTACTAGATGATAAGGCAATCTTAAAAAAAAAACAGTTATATTACTATTATTTACATAGAGTTAAGATAATTTAAGGAATTTAGTTCCTAGTGTTCTCAAATGATACAACCTGTTAGCAAATAGCATATTATGTTATGATTAGAGTTCTATGGTCTACAAGTCAACTAAGTTCATTTAAACTATGCGCGTAGTCATTATTACAGTCCACTCATAAAGAAAGGGCCTCAGTTTAGGTCTAATTGAAAGACCCACTCCGCGGAGTGCCACCTTGTCGTGGTGAGTGGGCTCCTCCCGGGCGATGTCGCCCCCTTCACGGCCCCTTCCCCGGTGCTAAGTGTGGCGCCGT
>NW_017295694.1:328664-330316 GCF_001594075.2 Trachymyrmex cornetzi | reverse complement strand
TTTTTCACATAAATATTTAATTTTTAACACACAATGCATCATAGAAGGCGTGGTTTAGAAATTTGACGGTCAAACTGATAAGCCATGCCAAAATCGCACGGGTTTCAAGCGAATTTCGCACGGTGAAATGGGGTGCTTTATGCGTACTATCGTAAAAAGCCGGAACGACCATAGCACGCATCACGTTCTTTTTTTTTCATAGCGATTCTCGTGCCATGATTGCACGACTTCATGCATAAACATATTGAACGATAGTGCTATTAGCGCATTGAAATAGGCCACGCGATAGTAGTATCGACTGTCCGTGTCAAAATCGTAACAGATTTCTGTCCGTATATGATCTATTTATTTCGACCATCATTTACTGCTAAAGCCATCTATAGGAAAACGGCGGAAGCAAAGTTGTACACCTAA
Organism: Trachymyrmex cornetzi; assembly: GCF_001594075.2. Taxonomy (NCBI): domain Eukaryota; kingdom Metazoa; phylum Arthropoda; class Insecta; order Hymenoptera; family Formicidae; genus Trachymyrmex; species Trachymyrmex cornetzi. The sequence continues at coordinate 329,902 of NW_017295694.1, read as the reverse complement.
TATATATAATATTATCTTATATTAAACAAATATAAATTTTAATTCTACGTATTATATTGTACTTTACTATGATATATTTCTATATTATATTTATTTGTTTCTGAAATACATAAAAGGAAACAAAACCAATTTTTTTACAGTATAAACATTGTTTTATTTACAGAAATTACTACACATTTTGTTGTTAATTGTAATTAATTTATTACTTTAAATCTGAAAACTTAGAACATGTATTTTTAATTATCCTTATTTAAATTTTTATTAGCTCCAAAATAATGCTTACAATTTTTTTTACAAGTAATGCATATGTATTAAATTTAAAAAGTGAAGAGTATATATATTTGTACATACAAGGTAACTAAACATTCGAGTGATAATTTAACGTAATATAATTATGTTTTTTAAGGATTAAATTAATATTCAATGTGTCTTAATTTCAAAATGATACAATTCATGAGTAAGCAATTGCATGTAAGCAATTTTTGTAGTTAAACCTCTATAGTGTTGTAGTTAAAATGAGTTTTTCCGATTTAGCAAAATATGGAAAATTTTCTCTGTCTTTTCATCTCATATTTTTTAAAATTATTAATCGAAAATGTCTTGCTTATATGTTTTAATTATAATATAAAATGGAATTATTTTTATTTATAGGAGGGTGTGCTGTTGCAAGTTGAGTAAGTTCTACAAAAATACATTTATTAAATATTAGAAATTTAAAAAATCAAGAACAATTTTTATAATATATCATTATTGATGGACAAATGTTTCAGATAAATGTTGCAGCACTATTGCCTAAACTTCAGATCTGACTCCCTACATCAAAACATGAAAAAGAATTCACATGAACGTATGTTCCCAAATCCACTATTATTAATAACTACATGGCTACCACGATACCACAGCCTAAATTCTCTAGATTTTTATCTGCGGGATCACTTTAGGACCTTGATTTATGAAGTTCTAATGGCCAATAATAAAGATAAACTACGCCAACGCATCTTTTATACTCGCAACTACTTCGGGATCTTTGAAAGAGTGCGATAATTCATAATCCGATATATCCAAGCGTGTAATGAATCAAGTGGGAGATAATTCGAACATTTATTATAATTAAAATTTGAAATTAAATAATATTAAATGTTAATAAATATTACTTTATTTTCCTTTATTAATAAACATCTTGTGCTGCATCTCAGTTTCCAAAGCATACAACAAATCTTGAAGTTAGCAAAAAAAAA
>NW_017295694.1:324071-324312 GCF_001594075.2 Trachymyrmex cornetzi | reverse complement strand
ATTGAGTAAGAACGCAGAGATAGAAGTATATATATATATATATATATATATATACTCGGTCCACGAGGTAATTTTTTTGTCAGATTGCCAGATTCGTTCATTTTCCGTACAAAAACGTATCGAGTAAATCTAAATTTTCCTAACCTAACCAAAAGTATATACACTTTAAGGCTGTGTTCCAAAATTGTTTGTCAGCGCTGGCAGTACTGCCAACACCGTTCCAAAAATCATCGTAGCACGC
>NW_017295694.1:323517-323898 GCF_001594075.2 Trachymyrmex cornetzi | reverse complement strand
AAAAAAAAGTATTTAAGAGAATATTTCGAATACTATAGACTTTATTAAAATTTCGTAACTATATCAAATTGAGATGTTAATTTTTAATTATATATTTCAATAATAAAGAAAATATGTATGTATCCCAGTGGCGATTTATTGATAATACTTGATTAAATGCTAAGGATTTATTGAACCAATGTAGTTTATATGTATACGTTATATATATCACAATACATAGAACGACTGTTACCAACGCCGATTAAACAATATATAACATAAAATTTAGAATATCAAATTTTGTTTTATTACAGTCGATTAAGTTAATCGGCGTTGCTAACAGTCGTCCACAGAATACACTATAAATGTATAATTATAATTACAGAGTAATGTAATATGTAA
>NW_017295694.1:318078-319272 GCF_001594075.2 Trachymyrmex cornetzi | reverse complement strand
CACAAACTTGCATAGCCGCATAAACATATACATAAAGAAAATTATCCAATTGCAGTTCTCTTTTAAAGTCGTACATAAAATGTGATTGGATAATTTTCTTTATGCATACGTTTATGCGGCTATGCAAGTTTGTGTGGATATACCTTAAGAAAGCAAGAAGTAGTGAGTAGATTTATAATTTTTTTGTAGTCTGCTTTTTGTAGTCACACTTATTTATTCTTATTTCGAATTCAAATACAAAAATTGACATAACCTATGTACAAGAGGAAATCAAAAAGTAAATTTATTTTATTCACATACAATAGGCGTTAACAAAATATGTACATTATTTCTCAATACAATCATTTAGCTTTGCATAAAATTTTGTTTAACAATCTACAAATCTGATTCCATCTATGAACAAACTGGTTTTTGACTATCCTCGAAACATTAATGGTATATACCGTTTCCCTAACTTCCTTAACTTCCTCATTAGTCCGGATCTACAATAGGTGTTTTAAGCCTTAAGCCGTAAGAAATTGACCAACTACAGTCAAATGTGAGGAGAATAATTGATTGTGATTCGTCCATTTCTTATGGCTTAAAGCTTAAAAATCTATTGTAGATCCGGGGTTACTATTACGATCTTTGTGCTTCGAGCAAATTGGTTTCCATTTATTTGTACCTTCGGTATTCTTGGTTGACGTTCGCAATAATTATATATAATTTCCGCTAATTCTAAATCTGAATCACTAGACTCTTCATCACTAGAATCCAGGGTTGTTAAAGACTAATGTTTTTTTTTAAGAATAAAACATATTGTGTTTCTTCTTGAATATGTTTTTAATGCTTCAAATATGCTTTAAACAGTACTATAAAAAAAACATATTTAAAACATATTAAAAACATCAATTAAGCATGTTTTAAACTGTTTAAAACACGTTTAAAACATGTTTTTTACCAACCCTGCTAGAATCAAGTACTAACTTTATAATAGTTTCAAATACGAATTTTTTCTGTATGCTTCTCTCCATATTTCTAGGTTACTTGTTTCTTTTCGTTGACGTCGCTATATGCTGACAGCACTGAAAATATCGTTCCAAAATGAAAGCTGCGTTTGCATAAAAAGCATGCTTATGAAATTGGAACACTATTGGCAGGGAATGGAAGTAACTCGTTACTTGTAACGAAGTTACAGTTACAAGTTACTTTTTT
>NW_017295694.1:315753-316561 GCF_001594075.2 Trachymyrmex cornetzi | reverse complement strand
ATTCCCGTATGCTTAACGTTGGCGACACTGTCGGGTCTCCAGATCGCAGCGCTCGCCGATCATGTGTAGTAGAGACCCTTTACTAGAGACTGATCATTTCGGGACTTTTACTGATTGGTGCACGTGACTTCAGCACACTAATGGCGGCGCCAATAAGGAACGCTGTTCAGCCGAGCGCGAAAAGCAACTGATTTCTGCCTAAAAAGGCATAAGCAAAAGTAATAATGTTTTTTTATAGACTTTGACATCTTGAATATTAATGTTATTAAAAAATTCGAGGCGGATAGAGAATACCTTGAAAATTAAGCGCGAACATGGTATATTTATTTTTTTTACATGAATTTCAATATTCTTGCTTAATTTTCAAAGTGTTGCTCAAACGCTATGAACTTTTTAATATCTTTGGGTGCATTCCACTTGACGCTCGCAACGATCACGAGCATTGTTTTTCCTTGTTTGACATGTAATAAACAACAAGGATGAAATGATTCCACAAGCGTGTGAGAGTTTAATGGAACACAGCCTTTATCGTATCCAAGAGATCATAATATAAAAAAATACTATTCCTTTTACTTATATTTTTTTAACAGAAATCCCCTTTTTAATAAACTCCTTTGGATTAAAATACGCTCACACTCTGAATTTAAAGTGATGTACAAATAACTCTGTGTGTGTGTGTGTGTGTGTGTGTGTGAAGTAATGATGAGTATTAATGTATCTCCTGAAGAATCGTAAATAAAATAATATGAAATGATATATTAATAATATTATTAATAATATTATTATTATTAAAAGATATATATATATA
>NW_017295694.1:303733-315265 GCF_001594075.2 Trachymyrmex cornetzi | reverse complement strand
AAAGGAGGCCACGGCAGTGTCGCTTCGCTTTGGCTTAGCGCCGAGACACTACCAGTGTCTCCAGATTAAGTAGCATCTGAAGAAGGCTTAATAAAAAGCCGAAACATGTAATATTTTTCAATTCTCATTAAATCTTATTTGTATTTATCATGTGACATTTATAATTTTTTAACACGTTGACTCTTATACATCTTTTTGATGTTTATTTGAATATACCTGTAAGTTATTGTAAATTAAAAAATTATGTATGTGGCAAAATTTGAATATCTTATTTGAATATCTTATGAATTTTTTGTATGTTACATGACTTTTAAATATAAATTATTCATGTAATACGTCATTAATTATAATTTGATCTTATATAAATCTTATATAAATTTTTTTATTGTAGTGATAATATAATTGTAATATATATACAATTATGTATATTTTTATTTAATTAAATAAAATATTTTAGAAAATTGTTTCAAATGCAATGGGACCCAGTTGCAAGAAATTGATAAAGTCACGTAAACTGAGTAAACTTGAGTTTTCAAAAATTCCGCAAAATTGAATGGTTTTATTGATCATGTCCGCCTTTCGCAGGCGTTAAGGCCTGGTCTACAATCAGTCGGGAGACTTTATCGTATGTGTTGAGAATATGATATGAATTGTATTATCGATTAATTGCATTAAACTAATCGATAGTGTTGGCACTTATTCCTGTAGTTATTCATCTGTTTAAAAGATTTGAACATCGCTGTTGTTCGCCCCTTTTCTTTCTGGATCTTGGTACCAAGCGGTTGCGTTTTATTGCAAGGCCTTGCAACGGCGATATTAATTAGTTCTCTTGTGTCAGATAAGTTTAATAATTTAAGTTTTAATAATAAGCAAACTGTTGTTGTACGAAGCATAAGTAATCTTTTATGTTAAATTGATTAATCTTAAGATTACTTTAAATTGTAGAATTTTGTTCATCTCTTGCTATCTCGTTTATCATTTAATATAAGAGTTCTGTTTTAATTAAATATACTTGGTTCTTGATGAGAATTGTATATTCATTTATTAAGAATCTTTCAACAGTATGTTGTGTGCATGCGCGTAACTTTCATTTTTTGTGTCGGTGCTGGGCGTCGTTTGGATTGGTCAGGTCCCATCTTTTACGACTAACGACATCCTACAAGCGTCAGCCGACTTGATTGTAGACGAGGTCTAACAAGCAAGTATTCACATCTGGATAGGCCTTAATACGTCAATGCGAATTGATGGGAATATTTATCGTACGCGAGACGGAACGTTTCGTGCAATTTCGCGACAATCGCGACTAGACGTAAGAGTCCGAAATCCTCGGACTTAAAGAAGAAAAAGAGTATACAAGAGTTGACGCAAGTTGACGTGAGTGAACGCCCCGTCATTACTGGAGAATCTTTCGGACATCAAGTGCACAGTTCCTTTTTTAAAGTTCCTGAACTTTGAACTGCGCTATCAGCAGATCGTTCAAGATCGTTCTACGCCGAGTGCCGCTGTCGCAAAATCTTCGGAGAAACAGACGTGAGAATCGTGAGATCCGAATACAATGGCACCAGGACGGAGTAACGTTATCAACAGTAATCAGCTCAGGAATTCTAGCTTTTCGTCCAGGTAAGATCGGTGTCTGGTATCGACGTGTATTCTCGAAGTAATCTTGCAAACAATCCTTAGAAGTAATCCTAGAGTCATCGTGATGTCACAAGACATTCAGCTGATGATCATTTTGCAACCGAATTCTGCACTAGCTATCCTTATATTCAATAATATTCTGTTTTGATGTCTTATTTTTTGTTTATTCGCATAGGAAATAAAGCAATAGAAAATAAAAAAGAATGGAAAGTTGTATGTATATCTGGAATAAATAGAATAAATATTTGATCATTTTTAGTAGATTTTTAATTGTAAGGTTATTATTAGGCTTGTTTTTTTAGCTGAACTTCTTGTACAGTTCAGCTTCCCTCTTTTTCTTTTTACATTAGAAAGAAAGATGAACTGTGCAAGAATTTCAGCTAAAAAGAACAGCATTCTGTAACTCTTAATGTAAATTTCGTTGTCATTATAGCACTGCTGCGCAACTCTTTCACTATAGTAAAAAAACTGCGCAGTGGCTTTGTTATAATGATAACAAAATTTGCGTTAAGAGTTACAGAATAGAGTCCCAGGCCTTTTGACACTTTAGTGTGCAGCTCTCTTTCTCTTAATAATCATTTGATAATAATTCTTTTATACTTTTTATATTTGAAATATATACTTAAATTACAATTTTCTATTTTACATAGAAAATGGTTAGATTGATGTCTGTCTCAATGACATTTGAAACAAACAATGCAAATTTTGACTCTGTCCAGCATGCCGGGACAGTCATCCTTTCAAACTGGAGCTGGAGCCGTTCCACCTCCGTTGCCACCTCGCCAGCCAGTTCAAAGTTATTTAGGATATAACGATTATAGACCATATGGCTCGAATTATGGCTATGGCAGTTATGGCAGTTATGGATATGGAGGTTACAGAGGCTACGGTGGATATGGATCTTTTGGTAGTTACATTCCCTATTCTGGTAACAGCTATGGACAAATTGGAGGACACAGTGGTGATGTGGAGAACAGGTATATTGGAAAAGGAGGTTATTTGTAAATATTTAATTGAGTTAACTACTGAGATATAAAATAATGAAAAGATAAAAATGTAGAACTTTCTTAATTGATACTATATTTGCATTTAAGAAATCTAATAATTATAGTTTTAAATTCTTGTTTGAAAAAGTATCTTTAGTTTAGTCCAAGGCTTTTTGAACTGATGTTCATTTCTACCAATGTAAATTAACTTTACAGTCCTTCTACAATAAGCCGCAAGTTAGAGGTTTTAACCGATCTTAAGTCATAATCGGTGAAGTTGGCCAATAGCCAACTTGACTTGGTTAAGACTGGTTAAGACTTCTGACGTTCTGACTTGCGGTTTATTGTAGAAGGCCTATTAATCTCTTTTTAATTTTACCAATTTTGATTAACTTTTTATCTTTTTCTTATTTTAAAAGACCGATATTCATATTCCGTTCTTATTTCAAAATCATCTTAAGTAATGTTTAAAAATGCTAATACGCTGTTCTTATGATTGTCTTGAGATTGTACATAGAACGGTCTTAAATATAAGAGCTGTCTCTGAATACCAGCATGAGAATGAGAAAAAGATAAAGAATAAATTAAACCGAGAGATTAAAATTAAATTGTATGGATAGAAACAATTGATAGAGCATTAAAGGGTTTACTTTTCATATCGCAGGTTTCAACAATACGCAGAGGAGAGCACAAGATCGACTTTTCGTGTAGTGGAGACCGTATTACATACATTTTCGTCCATCACAATGTTACTGGAATCAACATATTTCGCATTAACAAATTCCTTCCGTGCGATTTTAAGCGTAGCAGATAATATCGGTAGATTGCGGTCAACAATCGGCCAATTATTAAGCACATTTGCTTTAATCCGTGTCATGAAATGGATCTACAGAAGGATTTTATTTACACTTGGTAGATTTGGTTTTTATATAATCAAAACTTTTATATCTATTTACATAATTTATTATCGTTTAATAATTATTCTATTCCTAGGTCTTCAAACGCAAAATGCTGTCGTCGAAGACTTGTGGCAGCAATCAGTGTCACAATTAACAAACGGAGAACAGATACCGATAGCGACGGCGACGAATGAAAGGATTTCTCCTTGGATGAATATTTTACTCCTCGGCCTGTTTGTCGCTATTCCATATCTAATTCACAAGATAACGAGTAACATAAGGCAAAATCAAATAAAAGGTATTACATTTGCATCTTTAAGGACATTTTAAATCTAAATAAACACATGATAAATTTTTACAAATAACGATCTACGTCTTCCGTCGCTAAACTTTTATGCTTGGAAAAACGTCGAATAATTTTTATAAAAATTTTACAAAAAATATAAAATGCAATTTCGTATATAAACTAATTTTTCCTTACTGTAATTCCTATCTTTAAGATATGTTTTGATACTTTATATATTGGTTAAATTTACAGTTAACGATCCGAAAGAATGGGTGAAATGCGAGGATCCAGTATGTGTGGCAACAGCAATGTACGATTTCATGGCAGTTTCTAATGAGGAATTGAGTCTAAGAACTGGTCAAAAAATATGGTTGGCGCCGCGCTCCCTGCAATCTAAAAGCATACCAGGTTGGTGGATAGCCACCGATAATAGAAATGTCGGTTTGGTACCTGCTAATTATGTAACTATAGTCGGACAATTGAAGAGAAAACCAGAATCGGAAAACAATGGAAATGTCATTACATCGACGGTAATTCCAACTTCCATGCAAAATGCGACCCCTTCTGACGAACAGATGAATACAGTAGAACCTAGCATTAGCCAACAAAGTACTGATTTCTCTGAGAATAATAACTCTGAGATTAAAGACGATCTATTTTAGTCGAAATTAATTGAAAGATCTCGATCTAAATCATAATTAAAATAGTCGCAAAGTGATATTAGGCCTGTTCTTTTTGGCTGAACTTTTGTGTCAGTTCATCTTTCTTCCTCTTCATTTCTCCTGGACAGAAAAGGAAGTAAGATAAACTGGTGCAAAAGTTCAGCCAAAAAGAACAGACCTATGGTCTACCTTAAATATATGGCCTACTATATCTTTATAGGACATGACTGATATAAAGTAATATTACAATACGCGCCATATTTACTAGGTATCAAACAAAGCGCAGTGAATCTTTTTCAATATGTGATTAAATTACGATAATCGACACTTTTACTTGACACTTAATGATTTTTTTCTATTGGGGAAAAGCTCACAAATTACCATAAAATATGATTTTGTTATTTTTATTTTACATAGCAATATATTATCTTTTTATATATTAAGTTACCCGAATAAAGAGGAGTTTGTAACATTCGTATTTGTACATATTAAAAATATATTTGTACATATTAAATAAATTTAAGGCTTTAATTCGATATTTAATTAAAAAAAAAAAGACAAAAGTACGAATTGTTTCACACATACATGCGTCAAAATTTTTTTTTAATGAATTTCCGCAAATGTGATATTTCGACCTCACGTTTGTATTTAATTTCAATAACATTCATGCTCGTCGAACATTTAAAAACTTTATGCCAAATTTTTTTAAATAGTGATAACGAGCATATGTTACGCTGGATTTTTGTAGCGAAAAATCATATATTTAAAATCTTCAGTTGATGACATAAAATTCTACATAAACGTTTCGACTAAAATTTTGCCATCTTCAGTATGTCATTAATAAGTTTTAATTATAAAAACTGCTTTTTTATTTAAATATAAAAAAAGTCAATTAACATAATCGCATATTTATGAAATTATAATGTTAATAATATATATTTAAATATATCTCAAAAAGACATTTAGTCGTTAGTAAGAGTTGATCCAAAATTTTATAATTTTTCGTTCACAATTAATTAATTGATTAATTGTAACTGCTTGCTCATAAAACAAGAGGAATTGATAAATTACATGTCACAATTACAGCTCCCTTTAAATATTTACAATATAGTGTCACGATCTTATATGTAAAAGGAAGAACAAGGCAATAAAATTGCGTTTGCACTCAAGTAGACGGCATAAAAATTAGCTACAATTTTATGTCAATAGATTATTTAAAAATATGAGATTGTTCGAAAGTGCAAAATCTCCATGACATATTCGAAATCGAAAATCAACGGTTAGAATTTATATAAATCCAAAATATATAATCCTATATCTAAACGTATATGTAATTTTTAATCTACATAGACTTCAATATGTGACAAAAAATTAAACTGTTTTAATTAATAAAGCAGTCTGTCTTTTTTGTTGCGGAATTAAAAAAACCGATGGAAATGCGCCGAAGTATAGACACGATTGTTCGGAAAAAACTAGGATATTATTTTTAATGTGTGCAATTAAAGTTTTGTACATTTTGTAATATTTTGATTGTATAATTACTTTTTATACTAGCCTCATGTAATATTTTATAATGGAGGTAATTTAAAAAATTATGTATATATATATATATATATATATAGGCACATTTTTTTCGCAAATGAAAATTTAAGATATTAAATTTGTGAGATTTAACAATCCTAATTCTTCAACATTGAGAATGTTTCTATTTATGGCGTTTTGAATAAAATTTATAAAATTCGATTGTATGCTAAATGATATATGTTGAAAGATATAGGTTGTAAAAAATGTTTATATTTATGTTTAAAGAGTCTAATGAGAATGGACTCTTATCCGTAGTTCATTGGAAAAGAAACATTACTACATAAAAGAATTTAATGAAATAAAATGTTTTACCATTAAACTGCCTGTAAATGTGAGTTTGAGAACCAAAAATTGTATCAAATAAAATCTAATTAGAAAAAATCTCATAAAATTTAGATAGGCATGCATCGATTTAAACGTCTATATGGTCTATATATATATATAACATTAAATACGAGACAAAATAAAGGATATAATTACGGACTATTAAATGCTCATCGTTAAAGAAATTACGATTGCCCGAAAGTTTTTAAACTAACATGCGCACACACGCATACATGCACATTTATAGAGAACAGTTTTCTTGTGAAATATTTATTTTCCAAATTCCAAGAAGTTTAATTAAACTTGGAATATATAAGGCATATGGAGAATAATACGTAGATAACGTAATATTTTATGAACAGCACCTGTATATTATCATATTCTACAAGATATATGATTTTTACCAAAATTTTTATAAAATATAATTATACGCCTTTTTGGTAATCTCGAGAGATTAGAGAGATTTAAAGGTCAAATTTTTAAAATAAATAACCTAGATTAAAAAATGTCATTCGAAGAATCTTCGGCAAAGAGTGATATAATACAATACAAAAATTGCACACTATTTTGGCATATTCATAATCACATTGTCAGTTTTGAAGAAATTTGTTTATATCGTTCTCCAATTACACAGTTATTTTAAATTAATAAAACATTAATCTCCATTTACAAATTATAATTTAAGAATAAACTTTTATACACACTGATTTTGTTTAAATTTTAGCGCGTGTAATAACTAATTTGCTAATTCACGAATTTTATAACTTATTTGACTAAGATGGTTTAAATTGTTCTGAAAGTTAGTTAATATAATTTTTTAAAACAACTCCAAATAGATAATCGCTAAATATTAGATAAAAATCTAAAAATAAAATGGAAAATATGTGTTACAATACTTAACAATATTAAATTATTCTAAAGATTTTGAGTAAAATAAAAATTAAGTTTTATCACTTACAGAGCAATTTAAACTTTCTCAGTGAAACACCGATAATAGATCTCTTAAATGCTGAAATGTCCTTTATTTCTTCTGCTAAATGAATGTCAATCCTGGTAACAGTAATAAGACACATTTATTGTTCCAAATCACATATATGAACGGTGGTTTTGCAATCCTTTAAAATCCTTTAACTCAAACATATATACGATATCGTACTATTTTTAGATCATCACAAATAGAAAATGGAAGTCCTCAACTTCCTTCCACATGAAAAAGTTCGTAATTGAGGATTTCAAAATATATATGTATATTAATATATATTATGTATATATCAGTAGAGTACTGAAAGTTTAAACTTTACAAATAGTTTTATTTTACATTGAAATGATATGATTGAAATTTTTATAAATAACATCTCTATATACAAATATATAAATATATATATATAATCATTCAGTCAATATATATACATAACGCACTCCCGCTCCAATAAAGTTCATTCATTTGCTAGAAAAAGCTAACTAATCCGTCGTGGATTGTTTTAGAAGGAATCTCGGCGCCCACAAGCAAGTTTCCACTAACGTATGACTAACAGTAGGAGAGAGATTCTTATATAATTTTTTAAAACTTATATATTCGTAATTTGCACTATATAAAAATCAGGGTGAGCAGTAACGCGTTACTTTGTTGATCGTTATCTTGTTATAATAACGATTTGATAATGACATTGTGAATTTTTATGACGGCAATGGTAATATCAGAGTTAGAAAAATCAATCATTACTTGTTGAAAAAGTCATTTGTCATTGAAAAAAATAACTCCTTTTTTCATTAATTTGTAACGCGTTACTTTTTTACTCGTGTTTCTTGTAACGAGTAACGTTACGCGTTACTCGTTACTTTTTTTTAGTAACACATAATGATGACAAATTACTTTTCAAAGTCACTTTTCTAATCTTAGCACAACCTTAGCATTTAGTTAGTTAGCATTACCGTTATAAAAAATTACGTTGTCATCAAATGTTTACTATAGAAGGTAACGACAAAGTAACTGAAAAATAACGTTTGCCAACCTTGATAAAAATCATACGTATCAGCCCCCTATGCTCCTCTTGACTTTCGGTCTCGAATTTTCTTAAATTCAGAAAAATGTAATTCAAAGGAAAAATGTAATTAATATATTAATGTAGAATATTTAAGACTGCTTAATAGAAACAGAATAAACAAATAAAACCTAACATGTTTTTAATGTTTGTGACTTATTTAGTTTCAACAAGTAGAATCGGCGTGTCTAAATATTTTGAATATCCTGCTATTCAGAGGGCTAAAAATATACACAAAATTAACAATATGATATTTCTAATAACGTGATAATGTTCGTCATTGTTCCCCTATACTGTTGTTTCCTTGCCTGCGGCAGCATCACGCAATCGATAAAAGAATTATCGTAGAGATTATCGTTATCTGTCATATTAACGCGATTTCACGTGAACACATCATCAAGTTGCCTTTATACGCAGTGTCCCTGAGTCGAGCTTACTGTGGGCAACACGATATTCACAACGCACTTAAGAGTTACCATTCAGCGTCCCCATTTGCCTTTTGGAACACATAATCTTTTCCAGATAGATTCATTATACCGTCCTTCAAATAAAATTTCCACTTATTCCGACTCCTTGTAATCTGAAAATAAAACGTTATCGTATGTGACTCCGAGTTGAAACATCGTAATGTACAGTATTACATAAACTTTATCGTAAACTTAAACATAAATCGCTATCGTACCTTATCGTACTGGCAGACGACTACATTATCGGTGTCGAAGAGATCAGCAGGATCGTCGTCCGTAACATCATCTTCGGAATTAAGGGGTTCCTAATATAAATAATTTTCTTGTGAGACGATCACTCAACTTATGTAAAATTTATTTATAAATATTAACCTCTTCACGAGCCGCAGCCTCATCATTTTCTTCTTCCTCTTTCTCATCGATATCCTCATCATCATCATCGTTATCCTCTTCTTCCTCTTCATCGTCATCGTCAGTAGAATCACCAACTCCTCCATCTAACTGATTTATATTATTTTGCTGCTGAAAAAATGAATAATGTATGGTATGTTATCTATATAATATACATACACGTGTACGTATAAGTACTTATCTATTATCTTATCTTTTCCATTATGTTCTCTCAGTCTGCATAGACTAAATATTTTACTCTACCTGATTTTGAGGTGGCCTTTGTGTAACGACACTGTTTGTACTTTGTGTAACCACTTGAAGAGGCTGATTCACTTGTAATGGAGTTAATGCTGCTTGTCCTTGCAGTGTAGAATTCACATGCTGTTGCAACAGAGTCGAAGCTAAATTTGCTGGAAGACCCATAGCGGCGGAAATTACCGGACCTGTTAAAATTGTATGCAGCTGGTTTGCTGAAAAGAAAAACAGATAATCTTTTTATTTACATAGATAAATAGTTGACATGTGTGCATGTATGTGTGTTTACAAAAGATTCTTTTTACAAAATAATTCCTTCTTTTTAACTGAACTTTGTACTTTTTTTTTCTCATTTTTTCTCCAACGTAGAGACAAAAGGAGGAAAGACGAGCTATGCAGAAAATTCAGCTATGCTATGCTAAAAAGAATAAGCCTCAAAATAAATTACAATAACAAAAATTACAATATCTGAAGACACGGTAGTAACTTGGCGCTAAGACATGGCGTGAGACACTGCCGTGCTCCTTTACTTTATAAATATATCTATATATTCATATTACAATATAGATGTAAATATATTTTTATTATACAAAATTTTATAGAGATTTATATTATAAAAATTATATCTAACAAAATATGAAATATACAAAAAAGTTCAATTTATGTTACACAAGTTGGTTTTAATGAAACACAGTAAAAGCCTCACCTTGAAGAGTAGATGCAGGAACTTGTATGCTTAAAATACGTTGTGGTCCATCCGGCACGCCAGCTTGTGGAGGTAAGGTGATCTGTATGGGTACTTGTCGTTCAAGCACAGCTGAAGCGGTCACCACTTGTTGCACTGGCGTCGTCGAATGTTGCTGCTGTTGCTGCAATGTTGTTCCCGTGGAAGGATGCGTGTGTTGAGGTTGTGACGGTTGCTGTGGCTGTGCTTGCACTTGTTGCTGCTGTTGCTGTTGCGATTGTTGTTGAGGTTGCGTTTGCGGTACTGTATTTCCAGCAGATGGTTGTACAAAATGATTTCCTACATTAGCTGTTACAACATCAAATTTATAGCAATAATCTATTCATACAAAATGCATCACCATTACTGAATGTTCTACACTCAATAGCAGTGAATTACCTTGTATAAATTATATCGCAATTCACTGTAATAAGTTGTTTGATAATTATAATTCAATCTATCAATTAAAGCTATTGTTTTTTACAATTTTGAAGATTTGAAGTCTTGAAAGAATTCAAATTTTTGAAGTTAACTTTCAACACTGAAGTTTTCAAAGCACTTCAAACTTCTTAATATTCATAATTAACAATAAATAAGAAAACTCTACTTTTGATACATGTTTTATAATTTAACTCAGTATAACATGGTTGGATTTGTAATACATTGTGTGATTGGTGGATTAGATGATTTGATATCGTTACCGAAATTAATTTTAAATTTAATGTCTATTTAAATTGTTTCAGGATTTTTTTTATTTATTAATAAACACGGCTGATGAGGACTTAGTACAGTCGAAACGTTCCATGAAATTGTTATAAAAGAATAATAAAGTTTATTGTTTACACCTTTTATAGCTCAGTTTTTAATTGACCTGGCAGTTTTCTTATTTATTAATTTATTAATTTAAAACTAAGGATCAAAATATATTTTTTAAAAGTATGCTTAAGAGAAAATTTAACTCCAATTCATTTACAAGGGTTATTAAAAAACAATATTGTATTATATCAACAATCTTTTACATCTAAAATGAATAGAATTAAATTGATTTGCACCAGAAAATTAATTAAATTAGAATTGAAAGACTCTTACTGTCAATTAAATCACAATAGATGCAATCTTTTCAAATCTTGTAGAAAAATAAAAAAGATTCTTCCCTTTAACTTAAGTTGTTCATTTTTTAAACATCAAGAATATTATTTTAATAGAATGTGGATATCAGAAAATATTAGAATTAATAAAAAAATTAATAATTTAAAAATCAAATATAAAAAA
>NW_017295694.1:279245-301894 GCF_001594075.2 Trachymyrmex cornetzi | reverse complement strand
TATCTCGGAAATGATTCATATCAAGAAGCAGGAAAATGGTATTAATAATCAGAACGACACAGAAAAATTACCTAACATCTATTTACCAATTATTCAATCTCTGTCTTGATTTTTTTATTTTCTTCTTTTATTACATAATTTTAATTTTATAATAATAAATTCTGGTCACTCATTTATATGAATTCTCTTCCTAATTTTGTCCCAATAGAATGTTTTTCATTCCTACATCACATTTTTCCCCTTCTCTTTAAATTTGGATGTCTTCTGGTCTGAGGTATATATATCTCTGAGTTCAACTGGAGGTAATACTTTACGTTAATTTTTGTAAGAATAACGAGATAGGGATATATCTTCCATGATCGAATGACTATGGATTTTTCAAGATATAGGTAAGATTACAGTTTTCACACTTTTTAATATTGTTTTGTAAAATGTAAAGACAATATCTAATTGAGATATACATTTTAGTTTGGCAATTATATCTTGATGTTACTATCCTTCTAAATAATATTGTACATTGGAGGAATTTTCTTATCAATTGATAATTTCATCTCACGACTGAATACTCGATAACATTAAATTGAGTTATTTTATACTTTGACAATTAAAAAACTTTATTATATATTCTAATTGTAACCGTTATTCTGTAATTCTTATATCTTTATAATTTTATATATTAGTTTTATTTATACTGAAGATGGCCACATTCAGGGCCGAAACGTTTATACTTTGATTTATTATGTCTGACATAATTATTGTAATTCTTTTAATTTTATATACGAATATATTAATGATATTTCATTAACAAGATCTAGTGTGTGGCATATGCTCAACCGTTTTCATTCTTATTTATTGTTGAAATTTATAGGAGCAAATTATATAATATACTAGCTTACCCGTCGCGCGTTGCTGCGATCTCAGAAGAAAAAAATTCAAATAAACTCGCGTTACGATAAAATTTAATTTATTATGATTAAATTTTCATTTACAGTGTGTAATTTTATTCATCAACAAAACATTTCAAACTCTCTTTTTAATTCTATTTATTTATTTGAGTGCTTCTGAATACACGGAATTTATCTTCCGTGCTCGTGATGTAGATCGACCAATTGATTGACGTTTGGGGGCTGTCCGGCTTACAATGAACAACTTCCCAAAGTTTCATGGCGATCGGATCAATGGTGTAGCAATGCATAGGTAACAGACAGACATACATTCATTTTTATACATATAGATTTTCTATTGTAACTATTCAGAATTATTTTCAAAAATTCAAATTCTTTCAAAACTTTGAATCTTCGAAGTTGTCAAAAGTAACAATATCTACTATCAATGCATACCTTTATTGACAGACACAGCTTTGTGCGTATTGATTTGAGGAACTTGTGGCTCTGGTGGATCTGGATTTAATTCCACGGCCTTACTGGCCATTAATTTTCCTTCCCATATTTGCTTGAGCTCTAGTAAAACCTGCTCATCCACACCTTCGTCTATAAACGACTCTCGTACTCCCGATATTACATCTTCTATCACAGTGTTGTACAATTTCAGCTGTGTGTAAAATGTTTTATGTAGTATTCAATTTATGTAGTATTCTTTTGATGTTGCAAGAATATTAAAAATATATACATACTAAAAAAAAATGTATTAAACTTTAATACATATTTTTAGTATTAAACATTTACTTACAGTAAATATTTACTTAATAAAAAAAGTAATCATTAAATCACATTGATTTTCTTGTATCAAATAAATGTATTTACATTTAGTAAATATTTAGTTAGTATTATTCGAATAAACATTCATAAAGATTTTATAAATTTTTTCAGTATATATGCTCACAGTATATAGCGTATACTTCCATCAATTATAGTTTCTTTTAGCAGTCATACTAATCAATAAATGTTACATAAGTGTAAATATACAAATGCATTGCTATTAAAAAATTAAAATATAAATCTATATGTATAAGTACAAATATTTGTGTACAAATTATATTATTTTTGTATATCTTTTACATTCAAATTAGTGTCTTCATAAACTTAGATGTTAGAAGCATAAAAGGAATATAATTGTATATTGCATAGAAATCTACACTTGCAGATTTATACTGGCCCCAATTTAACTTATTCCAGCATTTCCATCAAGCTAGAGATACTGAGAATCCTACATCAAGGAAAAGATTCTATTTGACTAAACCAATCAAGTATGTAAACAGTTGAACATTTGCTCAGAGATATCACAGTGGCATGTAAGGTGCAGCTTGGTATTTAAATATTAAATGACTGTATGTTAGAGTCAGAGAGCCACGTCGAACAACGCAAACGTGCCATTATTAGGACCTTTCAGTCCAAGGTACGACTTCCACGATGCTCCCGCAGTCGAGCGTATCGCGCCGCCGGATGCGCGCGGCATTTTCTGGTGGATATCGAAAGATCCAGAACAATCCGGAGGAAAGCTCCTCGTTATCTCGGGGAATCGTTCAGAATGCATAAACGTCTAAGAAACGCGAACGTTCACGGCGTAACGTTCGCTGGTTTCTACTCACCACGCTGGTCTGGCTGAGAGCCATCGTGGCGCGACACGCACGATCGGCGTGGACGCACGCCCGACCGGGAAGGGAAGCAAAACACCGATGATCCGCGAGGATGTTATCCTGTCCGCGTCGTTGCTGAACTTTCAGAAGCCACACCGGTGCATCGTCGAGAGACGAGGGAAGGAAGGTTTCGGAAGCCTTGCGTCCGATCGGTACTCGTGAAATCAAAATGCAAAACGCACGGCAATAACCCGCCTCGCTCAGTTCCACGCTCCGTCTCCGTCCACGAAGGCACAAACGAACACCGCACGAATATCGTCGACAATGCTCGGCAACCTTCGGTTCGGGCTGGCCGTAAACCGCGCATGCTCGCCAATGTTCACGCGACGCCGCGACCTACGACCCTGCGAGCGCCCGGTCTCATTGGGGCCTCCGGCCTCCGGCCTTCGAGCCGTGGCATGAGAAGCATTTATACTGGCCGTAATGCCCGTGTCACATCACGCATTGGAGATTGAAAGCCAATTTCACCACCATTCACCAACGCCAGTCAACTAATGCCTGGTTAAGGCCCAGGGGGTCTATTCTTGAAACGAAACGTATACGAAAGTCTAGGGAAATACTATAGTATACGTAACGTATACTGTTCACATTTCCCTAGATTTCGTATACGTTTCTTTTCAAGAATAGAACCCCAGTTTCACAACTCACGGTTAACTCTTAACCGAGGTTCAACTTGTTTCTCATCTTTTTCCAATTCTAGAATTGAAGAGAGATAGGCTGCTTTCCTTTTAGGGTGCCGTCACATGCGGCGTAACTTGCGTGAGCGTAACTTGCGCCGACCAATCATATCATTTCACTTGAACATCAGTTTCTGTCTAATCACTTTATGCTTTTTACGCTATTTTGTTGTTGCGCCGAAACATGATAGAACCATCATGCGTAGCATCTAATTTCTGGCTCATTTTAGCTTATTCTGTCTGAAAAAATGCACGAGGGTTTTGATTTTGCAACAGTACAATTATAGAAGTCGTGCGCCCCTTTGCATCGCGTGAAAAGTCGAAACCCGTGTGGAACAGTACAATTATAGACCTCTGTGACAGATTTCCTAACCTCAATAGTCATCAACTTTAACGTTTAATATCTCAGATCACAAGGCAGAACGACGTTTTTCTTACCAGATACTTTTGTTTCATGCAAAAACGCGTCGAATAAGCCTAAGAGTGGTCTCATAAAATTTTCCAATTTTAATAATTTATTCGATTATCCGCTCATATATACGCGATGGAAAGGTGCCGATTCCCCATGAGGCGTACTTTTCGAGTTGCGTAGGTTACGAAAACCAATCGTAAATTCGTTTAGTATTTCTTTAGAGTGTACAACAGAAATTCGAATCAACAATTGGTTGTGTAAAACAATCACTAGCATTTATATTTCGCGCCTTCAAGCGAAATGGCGCCACGATATGCGTCCCCGCGATCTCATTGGTCAGAGACCGCAAGCCACCTGATTGGCCGTTTGCGTTACAACGACGCGCCTGTGTGGGCATGTAGAGAGTAAGAATTTAAGCAAGAGAGAATGTGCTCTGCTCTGCTCTGATACGGTGCGCATCGCCAATAAAAAGTACCGTTATATATACTCGGACCGTCGTCTCGTGGTGTTACCTTTTTACCCTCTCTATTCACAACTCTATCCTTCAATATCCTTCCTGAGGTTCCTACCGCTCGGTATCTTACAGTTGCATTAGTTCCGCATTTCTCTAATCTTCCGCGAAATACGCCCAATGCCGGCTTTCAGAATGGCGTATTCTAGTAAATAAAAAATAACGTATTCTAGTAAATTACTAGAATACGCAGGTTACGCCGCATGTGACGGCACCCTGACTGTCGACCAATAATGGACCAATCACCATAAGACTGATTCAATGTGATTGGTCCATTATTGGTCGGCAGTCAGAGTTGGCAGTTGGGTCGGCTTGCAGAGTCTGATACGGACTTTAAGCCCGGATCCTCATACGAACAACAGCGCTTTGACACCGAACACTGATTGGTGAAAAACGGCTGATGGGGGTAAATTTTACCCCCACAACCGACTTTTCACCAATCAGTGCTCTGTGTCAAAGCGCCAGTGCCTGTATGAGGATCCGGGCTAAGGGTCACTTTCACCATCATCGGCTTATTTAACCAGTCTAGTAACTGTAATGAAATAGAAAGATATAGAAATAGTTCTATCTTTTTCTATTTCATTACAGTTACTAGGTTGGTAAGTTAGGGCCTGCGCACAATAGAGGAACAAGAATTAGATATTAAGATTTCAACCTATCAGAAATCGTGTATTCCGATGTAATCAGTTTCTGATAGGTTGAAATCTTAATATCTAATTCCTGTTCCTCTATTGTGCGCAGGCCCTTAGCTTGGTGAAAGTGGTCCTTAATCGCGCTGATTAAGGCTGCTTTCCATTTGATGACACAAATCGACACAAGTCGACACAAATATCGTTCTATCCTTCTTGATATTCAGAGAGTGACAAAGATAAAACGACACTTGTGTCGATTTGTATCGACTGTGTCTCCTAAAAGGAAAGCAGCCTATGGCTGCGGTCCACTTAGCGCTTCAAACGCTACAGAGCATTTGTAGCACTGACATGACTGGTCCATTTGATGCTTCAGAATGCTCCCAGCAACTCTGATTACGTCATTATAGATATCTATAATTCCATCATGATCAATACGTCATCGTTTTTGCTCCCACTTCGCTTCAATTGCCTCACCTCGGGAGGTGGGTTGGCTGGAGCGTTCACGTAGCAATTGTAGCATTCGAAATTGTAAGGGACCAATCGGAGCGTAGCGTTTGAAGCATAACGTTTAGAGCATTTGGAAGAAGCAAGTGGACCGCAGCCTAAATTAACAGGAACTTGATCAATCGGAGTCCAATCAGAATGACACGCGACAAATCTCGCCATGTTCGAAACGGACCAATCAACGAAGAATCGGGCACTCGGGAGACCAGCTGTGCCATTGCGAACACCGTTTTATGTCTGAATTTTATGCATGTGTTGTCAAAATTTGTTAGAATGTGACATGGTACTCTAGTAGGTTTCATGCGGAGTGTACATGTTCAACCATATATATGCATCTCTACAACTAATCGCGTTTTATTTAAACAAAATATGAATTTAGCGTAGTATACGCTCGCGTAATACTTTAACCACACTTGAAGCGTTAATCCAACTGTCAAGATGAACGTCGTCACCGCTTTGAAGTTTTATATAACGAGGATGACAGAAGACAGCGGTCCTGGTATGAAAGTTCTGCTAATGGATAAACAAACGGTAGGCATGATAAGTACTGTGAATTACGTTTTTTTTTTTGGTTGCAGCTGAATTCCTCTCTTGTCTTTCCTTTTCCTCTCTAATTACATGCCTATTTCACTTTAAGCACAAACAATATAACAGCTGCAAAAAAAAACAGTAATAAATGACAAGTTTCAAAGATCGTCATTCCTCTGTCATTTTTTAAAATTTTAGACAAGTATAGTCAGCCTGCTGTACAGTCAGTCTGAGATATTGATGAAAGAAGTATACCTGTTCGAACGGATAGACACCGCTGCACATAATGACACATTGAAACATTTGACATGCATAGTATTTGTAAGACCAACAAAGGAAAATATCGATTTGCTTTGCAAGGAGCTCAGATACCCCAAATATGGAGTATATTATATTTGTAAGTAGTATCATGTCTTTACAAAAATTATGTTCTTAATAAGACATTGAAGAACTAAATTGAGAATAAAAAGTAATAATTGTTAATAAACTTAATTAGATTTCAGTAACATTATTGCGAAAGCTGATATAAAGCTTCTGGCAGAAAGCGATGAGCGAGAGGTAGTCAGGGAGGTGCATGAATTCTATGCAGATTATCTAGCAATTAATCCACACTTATTTTCACTTGGAATAAATGCCTGCTCCGAAGGTAATGTTTGTTCATAAACTCGTTTCTGTATAGATGTAAGAAAAACTACTTAACAGACTATTTTTCATATTGTCTATTTGTGTTACAATTAAAGGATTGACTTGGGATCCAGTGCATTTACACAGAACTGTCCAAGGAATTACTTCTGTTTTGTTATCACTAAAAAAATGCCCATATATTAGATACCAACACAGTTCAGATATGGCAAAGAGATTAGCAGAGAAGATAAGAGAAGTGCTCAGTAAAGAGTCGAATTCTTTTGAATTCAGACAGGAATCTAATCCTCTCCTTTTGATAGTTGATAGAAGAGACGATCCTGTCACGCCGTTACTGAATCAGTGGACGTATCAAGCAATGGTACACGAATTATTAACAATTAATAATAATCGAGTCAACTTATCTCACGTAAAAGGCATTTCGAAAGAATTGAAAGAAGTTGTTCTAAGTGCAGAACACGATGACTTTTATGCAAATGTAAGAATATTTTTCATTTAATTTTATATGTGCATTTATATTTGAAACACTAGCAGAAGTAAATATAAACTAATAAAAGTTATACTTTTGAATGATATTTTATGTATAATTGTCATTTTTAAAATAATTTTCGAAACTTTATTCTTTATGAAAGATTTTTTTATGTTAAAAGAATATATTCTTGAGCAGAACTTGTATCTAAACTTTGGAGAAATAGGACAAACGATAAAAGAATTGATGGATGAATTTCAAAAGAAAGCAAAGAAGCATCAAAAGGTTGAAAGCATAGCCGATATGAAACACTTCGTAGAGACGTATCCGCTTTTCAAGAAACTTTCTGGTACCGTATCGAAACATGTTACGGTAGTCGGAGAGCTTTCATCTCTTGTGGAAAAGCACAATTTGTTAGAAGTATCAGAATTGGAACAAGAACTGAGTTGCCAAACCGATCATTCCTCGCAGGTAATATCTTCAAAAAACGATTAAAAAAAATTTTATATGTATCTCTTTGAGATGTATATATTTATATATATATTTTTTTTTATGGCTCTGTTTACAGCTGCAGAAGATAAAAGCACTTATTGCCAATCAAAAGGTACGAGATGTGGATACTGTTCGACTCGTCATGCTTTATGCGCTGCATTATGAAAAACATGCGAGCAATGATATAAACGGTTTAATAGAATTACTTAAGAAGAGGAATGTTTCAGACAAATATATTAAAGTATTTATATAACTGATGTGTTTTTGAAAAAAATATATATACATACATAATATACAAATCGTAACATATTTCCAGCTTGTATATAATATACTAGAATATAGTGGTGTTAACACAAGACAGAGTAATTTATTTGATAGAGAAGCAGTTGCTAAAATAACCAAAAAGTTATTCAAAGGATTAAGTGGAGTAGATAATATATACACGCAACATTGTCCTTTAATAAATGAAACGTTAGAGGACTTAATCAAAGGAAGATTAAGTACGCAGGCATTCCCATATCTCGGTAATATGATAATGTCACGAAGGTAAATTACTTATAAATTAAATAGCAAACTACATACACATGCATATTAGATATAAATTATATACAACATATTTTATTGTCCCATTTTTATAGACCTCAAGACACAATAATATTCATGATTGGAGGTACAACTTATGAAGAAAGTTTGGCTGTTTATAATTTAAATAAACAAAATCCGGGTATAAAAATTATTCTAGGTGGTACTACCATACACAATTTTAAAAGTTTCGCGGAAGAAGTGCACCATGCCACGAGTGGTATCTTAATGCGATATAAAATAGGAAAAAATTAATAATGTTGGTATATGTCATATTCCAAAATATTTATTTACTTTGTTATATATTTTGCTATTTATACATTATAATATCTCCCTTTCTTTTTTCCTTTGTCAGGAATATAAGACTATTCCACACCAAGACTTTCGAACGTAAATCACTGCGAAATATTGCATGAAACGGGATATTCTTGTGGATTTAATAATTTTACATTCCCTATCTTTGTCGTAAAAACATAATTTTCTTTTTGCTAACTGTTATTCGTCATCCTCGTCATTCAGCATATATTCCATTGATACATCTGAGATTTCGTCATCCTTTGCTGGTACCTTTAATAAATATGTATTACTTTTTTTAATATTGCAATGAGCAAAAAAAATATATATATATTGGCTGTTGAATTTTGTGATTTGAATATTCTACACTACCATTTTTATATATAATAGAATATTCCAAATTAAAAATCTAAAAATAAATTTATTTAAAAAATCGAAAGAAAAAAGAGCTACGAGCCTAAGATTAAAACCTTATAAATTAAAATTTCAAACCGTTAATAAATAAACATGTCATTTAGTTAAAATATAAAACTTTTCCTTTTTCTAGTATGTTTCATTGTAAACTAGCCTTTTCTATCACTAACACATTAAAAAGTCTTATTAAGAGAGGAAAAGATAAGTTAGATTTTCTATCTAACCAAAACGTAGTATATAAGATTTCTTGTGACGATTGTGAGGCGAGCTGTGTTGGTTAGAATAAAATAAAATTAAGTACGAAATTACACGAACATATCTCTGATATTAGGAAGAATTCTGGTTCTCCTACTGTCATAACTGATCATCGTATCAATTTTAATCACAATTTTAGATGGAACGAAGTGAAAATTTTAGATTGAGAATCTTCGTACCACAAAAGATTAGTGTCTGAAATGATTCACATCTCAAAAGACAGAAACAAGATCTTAATAGAAAAAATGATACTGAATCGTTCCCTGAATCTTACTCACAGATTATTCAATGTTTTTCTCCTTCTTAACTGCATTCTTTCTCTTTTTACTTCCCCTTTTCCCACTTTCTCGTCTCACTATTTTAATTTCCCTTATGTTCCTCTTTCTAGTTTACCATATCAACCTTCTTGTTTTAGTATGTCGAATTTATATTGTCTCTCTCTCTGAACTTTTCTTAGAGAAATAACTACATTTTCACTCTCATCGCATTGCCTAAGAATAGACAACTTTTATATTATATTGACATACAATTTCAGGTATTTATTCTCATTTGATTTAGCTGCTACTAAATTAAATATATATAATTTATGACTACATCGCACACTTTCATTTCGTATTAATGAATTTAGTTTACATTTATTATAATATTAGATTAGGCCTCGGTAGTCTAATGGCTCAGGACGCTCGTATGGTTTACAAGAGATCCGGGTTCAAGTCCCGGCCGAGGTAATATTTTTCGCAATAAATTTATTAACAGTTTTTATAGAT
This sequence comes from Trachymyrmex cornetzi, assembly GCF_001594075.2. Taxonomy (NCBI): domain Eukaryota; kingdom Metazoa; phylum Arthropoda; class Insecta; order Hymenoptera; family Formicidae; genus Trachymyrmex; species Trachymyrmex cornetzi. The sequence goes on along the minus strand of NW_017295694.1, from coordinate 292,119 downwards.
TAACATCTTTATAATATATGATGCTTGATGGTAGCATCAAATTATTAAAAAAAATTGCTTGTCAATTTAATTCGCGATTACTAGAGTAGTTTTAATTGCGTTTATTTAGTCCGGAAAAACAATTCGGCGCGCAGTTTGAAAAAGACTACAATATGGTATATATGCAAGTACATATATAGGATATATTAGTAATTCAAGATTGAATTATTTAAAGCAACAAAGATCCAGCTCGGACCGTAAGAGGCAGTTACATTATAGTATTAATTGAATATTAGATTACTTTTTTATTTTTATTTCTTGCTTCTTATTTTGTATTTCTCGTATTAGATTGTATTTGATTACTTATTCCTATTGCATTTTTATATTATATTTGTACTTTTTCATAGAAACAATTATATTTGTCTATAATCTACATACATAAACCAGAGGAATATATGATTACCGATTACAACATTCTTATAATATTTACTTCTATCACCTCACTACTAATACTGAGCGAGATTGATGATATTATTACTGCGATTGACAGCGAACTATAATTTTTATATATCTTTGTAATAAATTCTACTGTTATTTTTATTAACATTGATAATGATCCAACAGGGATCGAAACGTTTGTTTTTGTTTTATTGTTTATTGCCGGCAAATTAAAGTTTTATATTTTAACTAAATGACATGTTTATTTATTAACGGTTTGAAATTTTAATTTATAACGTTTTAATCTTAGACTCGTAGCCCTTTTTTCTTTCGGTTTTTTAAATTTATTGAGCCTTATTACTGTTATAGTTTAAATTTATTTAAAGCTAAATGAAAAATTTTATTAATGATTTCCATTTCTCTAAAGCTTTATACTTTCTTAATTATTTATTCTCTTAAAAAATTATCTCTATTAATTTTTAAACATTTTATTAAGGAATAATTCTTAAACTTTTTATTTACTTCTATCACCTTTTGATACATCAAAAGTATTAATATGCATATAAAACATTTAAGATTCTCATTAAACGTATTAATAAAAAGTCTACATTAAATTTTAGTAAACTTTATAAATATAATTCTACATCTAATGTTAGAATATTTAAATCCCCCCCTCCCATGTTATTTACACAGGAATGTAATTTTTCCACTTTAGAGACTAAATAAAGATAAGTTATCTAGCCACTTTAAGCGCAAATATACCAACTTATCGCAATCTTTTAAGGTGTATGCGGTAAGAAGCAAAAATGTATTTATTCTATATAAAAATTGATATTAATTGGTTAATTTCCATGTAAAAGTATATTATCAATGTGCAACTAATACTCACGTTTTCTTTTCTTCTTAGGAATTTTAATAAATTTTCTGCTTCTTAACAAATATACTAGCACCTACAAATAAAGCTACTTGTAGCTTCAAACTCAGCATTTGTACTGTTTCTTTTTTAGAAAGATGTATTTATATAAATATTATCTTTTTATGATAAAGGATTTTATGCTTCCTCTATATTACAGATATATTTTACTAAATTGATTATAAACATTACATTTAGCTGTACAAAATATATCCAATTTAGGTAAAAATATAGAAATTTTTGTTATATAAAAAGAAATTTTCTCATGCAAAAATTTGTTACAGTATTTATGAAAATGAATGAATACATGTATTGACTTATTGTAATAAAGACAATTCATATTAAATGTTCTCAAAATAAAGATAAAAAGATAGGAAAACCAATTAATATCCAACATAAATTCTATTGCGAGAATTCTCCATGAGTCTACGATATACATTCTACCATACTTTTTTCTCTGTATAAACGAAACTTACCTCTACAATACCAGTGGATACCGCATATCCTGCCATTGCTATTGTAGCAGCAAGCGCAGCAAGGATCTGATTTCTTCTTTTATTGGGAAATTCAGTTTCAGAATCTCTTCTTAATCTCTCGGCATTTTTTTCGGCCTTCTGCTTCTCAAAAGTCTGATACTCTTCTTCAAAATATCTCTGTGATATACGCGACACATATTTCACTAGATTTGTACAGGCTTTTAAATGATTTTGTAAGACTGGATTTGGTAATGGAGCCTTGAGCAACGGTGCCAGATATGAGTATATAACGGCATCTATTGTGCTAGGCTCTTGTCCACAAAAGAAATCTCTATCTCCAAGCCTTATAGATAATAACGTTAAACATTTTTGTGCTTCCGAATACACCTGTTGTTACATAGAGATGCTTAAAGTTAATCAAAATAAGTTTTTTTTGCATTTAAACATTACATTCTTTTTTCCAATATCTTCCTATGTATTTAATATATTTTTAATTATTCTACATGTTACACAAACCTCATTTTCTATAACATTGATATTATCTTCCAGAGGATATAAACTTTGCATTAAGGCGTGTGCTTGCCGCTCAAATTTTCCTGGATAATAGAAATTGAATGGAAAAGGCAGCGCTTTGCAGTACCACGGTCTAACTAATTCATCTAGATTTTTCTTATCTATCCACCTAAAAATAATTGAAACAATATGTCTTATGTTATATGTGCTCTAATTACAAAAGCTTGATCTTGCATAAGACTCTAATTACACTAAAATATACTTGCTAATGTGAAGCTATTAATATAATTTGTGCAAAACCAAAGGACTGGACAAACATGTATGCAATGACCAGAATAATATGCATTTCATACTTAAAAATGTTTAAATATTGCTATTTGAAACAAATAATTCATTTATCTTATTATTATTATTATTTAGACACAAATTACTAGCCATTTGTAATTATGAATTTTGCTTTGCATATTAAAAAACCAGCTTTTCTTAAATAGTATCTGAAAACCTTTCTTGACAATTTCTTTTCTTAATAATACTTAAAGCGCTAGAAAAATTCTGTAGGATTTAATGAACTAACATTTTAAATATAAACAATAAGTAAAAATTTTAAATTTTGAAGATGACATTAATTTCTCAGAAAAATTTTCAGCAATAAGGATGAATAAATAAATTATTTTTTAATAGATTTAATTAGATTTTCAATAGAGCTAATAACAACTTTCTCAGTTTTTCTGTTATGAATAAATTAATTTTAATAACATTAAAATTTCATAAGCAATGAGTTGCATTTTGTTCTGATATGCGTTTCTATACCTCATACCATATAAATTGGAAGGCTGGATATAACTTTTCCTTAAGCAGAGCATCATAAGCCATGACGTCTGCACATTGCTTATCGTTTAAAGTATAGTCAGAATTATAATGTTTTGCTCTAAAAAAGGGCAATATATCTTTAACTGTATCCAAAGTACGTAGACCAGCCTTAAGCGAAGGTAATCGACCGTTTGGTGTTCTAAACGGATTGCTTGCTAGATTTATTTTTAAAGGTACCCCACTGAATTTGGCATATGCCTACAAATAACATGATACTGTATTAGGAAATGAGTCACAACCTGTTATATCATCAGGATGTTACATTATTATTAGATAAATTAAGACATGAATAGATTAATGGACATTGAGTTTTCAATAATAAAATAATTATAATTTCTGATAGAGAATATACAGATTATTATGATTTGGATGGCTATTGAAACACAATTAACACTCAGCTTTCAACAAGTCAACTTAGATATAATGAAGCAGTTAGGTATGTTTCATATTTTTTTTTCATTTTCATTTTACTAGTGCCATATCCAGCTAATACTTTAGATATCCTGATATCTTTACACACGTCATATTGTTTTTCAATACATTTCTAAGGCAGCAAGTATCCCTTTAATGACTTCTTTGACCAACCATAGTATTACATATCTTTTGCAAATAAATTTTGAATAAAAATTCCGTTAAAATTTAATAAAAATTTTTCAGGGAGTATCGTTCTATCATCTGCTTTCTTTTTGAAGATAAAATTCGCCAAGAGTCTCTTATTTTCAATTAGGATAATCGCTCCGGAGCCGCAAGTGCTCCAACGTTCTTTAAAGATTCTTAAGTTGGCCGAAGAATCCACGCTACTTGGAAAGATACTAGACGTTTCTCGCACGTATCGCACTTGGCGAATTCTATGAATACGAGAAAAAGGGGATCGCCGAAATTAATCAGTGTGCGCGTGCCATAACCTATACTCATCGACTCGACGCACCAGAACTTGCAAACATTCTACGTCGACCGACGGCAGGCCCCAGTCGCCCTTCCACACGTCCAGCTGTAGCACCTCGGCGTTGGTCATTTTCAAAAATTTGCATCGCCAGTGAAACTACACGTGCTCGTACGAGCGAACCCCTCTGCACCAAGTTCCTCGTCCGCCGAGGATCCCCTCCTCGGTAAACAATGCAGCATCGCGTGGCATGTTGTAGGTTAGAACAGGTTAGAAGTTAGAACGGCCTCCCGAAATAGCTGAACTTTTTGCACTTTTCGTCTGCCTTCCTTTCCAACAATAGGTTTGTTTAAAATCTCTAGAAACTTTTGTATTTAAAACGAGATAAATATTTATTCGGACGTTGAAAAGAGAGAAAGCGAAGATGCTGAGAGCAAAAAGTGCAAACGTCAGAAAAGAATTTCTCCGACAACGTGAACGAACCTCGTGTATTTTTTACTTTAAAGTGCAATACGGTTCAGCGGGAAGCAGCAGAATCTTGGTGTGAATGGACCTTAAGGCTAATTCTACAATGTGCTTTTTGTTTCCTGTTTCTTGCTGTTTGTCTCTTGCCTTTTTGATCAAGAAGGCAAGAGACAAACAGCAAAAAACAGGAAATAAAAAGCACATTACAGAATTAGCCTAAGAATCAGCTGAATGCAGCCTTGCAAATGGACCTTAAGTAGTATTGTTCCACTGGAAGATTTTCCTTTATTTTTGGAAGGTTTTAAAACCTATCGGAAGGTCGAAAGAAGATTTTTGAAAATGAATGGAAATAGAAGGTTTTTTACTAATGCAAATTATACAAAATATACATATACTCTATTCGGTGAGAGGAAATTATCGATTTGCGTTTCGAAATTTTACTCCAGTAACTATAATAATCTAATACGCGGTGTCTACAATAGAAGTCGTAAAGATAGGAAATTAACATCTCAAGTCGTAGAAAATTGATTATAGTCGATTATTCTTTTCATTGTTATTCTCAATTATTCGACTATAATTGTTTAATTTTCTACGACCTAAGAGCCTTATACGACCGTTTCTAATTCTATTGTAAACGCCGAGTTAAATCTATAAATAAGTACCTGTCTATAATCGAGTAGATGATAAATAATACATATGATAATTAAAATCATAAACAAATGGAATTTGATCTCTTGCATTTTTTTTGTACAACTATAAATAATTTCGACGACACAATAATTTGAATGTTCGCATGAGCGACGTTTTTTATGAATTTCTACAACTTACAAGCGTAAATGTAACTTCCCAAAAATCTCAAATTTTTTTCGCGAAACATATTTTTATCTGTAGAATAGTCAGCAAGTTTAAAAAAAAATTAAAAATGACGATGTTCAAAAGTGCCCGATTTGACGTGGAATGTCTCGGGTACAGTTCGTTCCATAGGGAATTGATTTATCTTTAAACGAGGTGAAAATTAGAAAGTTATTAGAAATTAGTGAGCGAATTCGCTAAATGTTAATCGATGAAATTATAAATATGCTAATAAATTTGCTTGTTATTGTAATTTTCACCTCATTTCGAAATACATAATTGACCTCCAGATATGCCTGGGACCAGGTACGACCTGTATTTCCTTTATGGTTATTGGTAAGTTTTACCACGCCATTGATGGATTTTCGTGCATGCGCGGAAGATTTTTCAGTGACCCGATGGAACAACACTGATCTTAAGAATTTACTCCAGCCACCTGCGTCTCCAGCGATTCCGATTGCCTCAAACCCCGTCTGGTCGTCCCCTTCATTTGCCTACCAATTGACTTTATATATTCATGGCCTCATCGTTCTATGTAAATAAAGCAAGACGATGTAACGATTAGCATATAGTGAATAAGGTTTTTTCTCCATTTGATTGTATTTAATTGATTCAACGGTCAAAGTGCAAAGTCGAAAACTGAAGTGGGAAATAGAAGTGACAGTACGCATGTTGCTGCAGAATTTTTAGAAATTACAGAGGTAAACGGTGATAAGTTGTTACTGATAACAGACGGTGATAGATTTCTGTTGTCGTCAGGTTGCTATGATAAAATGTCCAACACGCTCACTCCATTTGTATATTGGGCCCAGACGGAGAGTCAAGTTACACTGAAGGTAGATTTAACTGATGTAAAGGTATGTTATATACACACGAAAGGACATACAAGACCTTTATACTTGTAAGTGTAAAGTTTCGATTGCGTTATCAATATAAATTGTCAATTATACACCTTATTTCGCAGGATCTTAATGTCAATCTAAAAGAAACTACATTGCAAGTTACAGTCTATGGACATGGAGCCAGAGGAGTGAACAGTTACAGCTTTGATTTAAATCTTTACTCACCTATCGATCCAAATGTAACGACAAGTTTAAATTACCTTTATGTTTATTTGATGCAATTATATTAAAGAAAACTTGTATGAAATGTTTATTCCAGGAAAGTAATTACAAGGTAATCGATCGTGAGGTGAACTTTGTTTTGAGAAAGAAATGTAATGGCTGGTGGCCAAGACTAATAAGTCAACCACAAAAACCTTCGTGGCTTAAGATCGATTTTGATAAATGGAAAAGCGAAGACATGGACGATAATGAGGATGAGAAGCGTGATATTCTCAACGATTATCCTGACATGTATGATAAATTGCACAAAGAAGAATTAGGATATAGAAAAGGTATACAAATTAATGTCACTGGCTTAGTTTACATCGTGCACTTGATACGAGTACTAACTAGTAACTTTCTATTGAATTAAATTTGTAAATTTACTAGTGGCTCGTAAATTACAAACATAAATTATAAAGAGCATTTAGCCATGCGCAAGGTGTTTTTTGCGAATGTTGTATATTTAAAATTCTTATGTTATAGAAATAAATTATAGACGTTTTGGCCTATATCAGGCCATCTTCAGAGTATACAATATAAATAATATAAAAATAGTTCGCAGTTATAAGATTAAAAGAATTGAAATAAATAAACGATCAATGATTCTTAATCATAAGATTAAAAGAATAAATTAACAAAATAAATTTTTTGTTTGAATTACAATCTACGCTTGTGTATATTGCCGAAAAATCTTTGCTTCTATTCGTCCTAATGAGACTTTTATATTGAAAAAATTATTGCTTCTATTAATCTTAATGACAGACTTTTATATTGAAAAGTTGTGAGAAACGCCAGATTTCCAGATTTTAATGAGTAAAAAATCCAAATTCTAAATTGAATCGATCAGGAACGATTCAATTTCAATTTTACGAACACTAAAGTATACGAATACGAATAATTCTGACAACAATATCATTAAAGAAGGCATAAAAGTTTTAAAAAATTTTATTTCTGAATAAAAAATTTTATTTCTGATATTTTAATTACTGAAGCGGATAAAGGTAATATCACTGTTATATTAAATTTAGATGATTACAAAAATAAAATGAATGAGATTTTGTCTGATCGAGATACTTAGACTATTGTAAAGAAAAATCCTATTAATAAAGTAACCACGGAAATTCGCTCGCTTCTAACGAAATGGAGGAACAAAGAACTTATAGATAAGACCATTTATAAAAAATTATGTTTGAATGGAGAATTGCCGAGGATCTATGGGCTTCCAAAAGTGCATAAGGAAGGGAGTCCATTGAGAGTAATAGTTAGTTACATAAACAGTCCTCTCTATCATCTTGCTGTTTATTTGAAAGGTATTATTGATAAAAGCACAGAAAAAAATTTTGGTTATATTAAAAATAGCTTTGAATTTGTCAAAAAACGCAATGGCATGCAAATAAAGCATGATTTTAAGATTGTGTCGTTTAATGTAGTATTGATGTACACTAACATACCGAAAGATCTTGTAATAAAAAGCATTAAAAGAAGATGGACACGGATATACAAGAATACTGACATTCCACTTGACGAGTTTTTAAATGCTATTTCAATAATTTTGGATTCTATTTTTTTAAATTCAACGACATAATTTTTAAACAGTTTTTGGAATATCCATGAGTTCTCCGCTTTCCCCAATATTGGCGTTCATTGTGTTGCAAGATTTAGAAATTAATATATTCAAGACCATCAATACAGGCATTCCTTTTTATTATCGCTATGTGGACGACATTATATTAGCAGTTCCACAAGATCAAATAGATGAAATATTTGGTCTTTTTAATTCTTATCATGAAAGAATAAAGTTCACGATTGATGATAGGGAAATTAGTTTTCTTGAGACCGATGGTTGAAGATGAAAGAATCATTTTTGATAATTATAAAAAACCCACGAACTCAGGTAGATTTTTGACCTTTACTTCTAATTATCCAGTTGAACGTAAAAAAGAAGTGATAGGACAGTTGGACAAAATTTTACTCTTATCACATCCTAAATTTCAAGAAAAGAATATCTCTTCTATGATTAACACACTCCTCAACAATATGGGTATCCATTGGATTTTATTTTTTCCACCATAAGGAATAGAATAGAATCACATTTCTACACAGAAAAATCAGAAAGAAATTCGGAGCAAAATAATAATAACGTATCAGACTCTACCATAGAAAAAAAGTTTTTTGTGGTTCCATATTTGAACATCTCGGAAAAATTTAAAACTGTAGCTAGGAAATTTGATATGAAGATTGCACACAAACCATTGAATACGCTTAATAATTTTATTAAAATAGGGAAAGACCGGTTAAAAAAGGAAGAGCACGCCGAAGTAGTATATAAAATCAATTGCTTAGACTGCGAAGCCTCATATGTCGGGTAAACAAAAAGAAAATTGAACACGCGGATAAAAGAACATAAGGCAGACATAAAAAACCTACTAATGCTCTATCGGTCGTGTCTCAACACCAATTAGATAACGAACATGATTTAGGCTGGAACAACGTTAATATTTTAGACTCAGAACCTTCTTACTATAGAAGAATGATTTCCGAGAAGTTACATTAAAAAACAGAAAATAGGATTAAATAAACAAAGTGATACAGACCGTTTTCCTGATATATATTTACCGATTATTTAAGAATACTCCTCTCTCAACCAAAATTAAGCCCCTCCGTTAAGCTCCCTTCCTCGTTCCACAATCAGTATATAATTCTATCACACTGAAAGCCACAGATTAAACATTATTTTTACTAATAAAAGTAGTTCTGTCTCGTATAATCATTTGTCTCACATTAACAAGGACAATTTCAATATTGATGGAAAAAATAAGGATCGTTGTGACAAGCACAGGTATGTCTATAAAATATAGATATATTTAAAAAAAGGAATCAGTTTTTGCTAATTCAGAATTTGGATTTTTTACTCTTATTAAAATCTGGAAATCTGGCGTTTCTCACAACTTTTCAATATAAAAGTCTGTCATTAAGATGAATAGAAGCAATAATTTTCAATATAAAAGTCTCATTAGGACGAAGAGAAGCAAAGATTTTTCGGCAACATACACAAGCGTAGATTGTAATTCGCGCGCGCGCGAACAAAAAATTTATTGTTAATTTATTCCTTTAATCTTATGACTGCGAACTATTCTTATATTATTTATATTGTATACTGAAGATGGCCTGATATAGACCGAAACGTCTATAATTTGATTCTGTAACATAAGAATTTTAAATATATAACATTCGCAAAAAACACCTTGCGCGTGGCTGAATGTTCTTTATAATTTGTTTCTATTGAATAATCTTAATTTCGGTGATACGTGTAAACATATACACGAGATGTGTTTGTAATTAATCATTTTGATGCCTATTGTACCAATTTAGTACAACATTCTTTGAACATTTCTGAAATTAAAATAATTTAATAGAAAGTTACTAGTTAGTATGTGTATCAAGTGCATGATGTAAACTAGATCATTAGTAATGTTACAAAATTAATATGTCATATTAATATGTCTTGTTCTTTCAGAAGATTTTGCAAAGGTATATCTAGTCATATATAATCTCTGTCAATTTGTCGGTTTCACTTATGTGTTTGCCGTAATGGCTATAAGATATTCCCGCGACGGACCAGGTATTTATATACCTTACTACAAAGTATTTTATTCTTTTATGTGAGGAATGAGCTCTAGAAATTTTTATTGAATTTATTCCCCTAACTCTATATTGAAACTATAGCAGTGATCTCGTTTCTTAGAAATATTTTATTAACGCAACAGATCTTTGCAGATTTCATGAAAGAAACATATGATGCAGTTGGCAATCCACTGAAGTTTATACAACTGTTACAATTTTTGGAGGTAATGCATCCTCTATTCGGATATACGAAGAACAGCGTGCTGGTGTCTTTCTTACAAACGGGAGGTAGAGCGTTTATACTATTTTTCATGATCGACGCTGAGCCTCGTATGCAAACCAAGCCGGTCATTTTCTACCTGTTTCTCATATGGAGCACGATAGAAATAATCAGATATCCATACTACATCACGCAACTGTGGAATATTCAGATAGCCTTCCTAACGTGGCTGAGATATACAATATGGATACCGTTGTACCCGCTGGGCTTCGTATGCGAGGGTATTATAATGCTACGAGACATTCCGTACTTCGAGGAAACTCAGAAGTTCACGATTTCTTTGCCAAACAGTTATAATTTTGCTCTTCACTTCCCGTCTCTAATAAGATTTTATTTACTCTTCTTATTCATGCCTGGAATATATACATTAATGTCTCGTATGAATCAGCTGCGCTTCAAAAAACTTAACAATAAGTCTAATATTAAGAAGAAGTACAACTGATTTCGCGGGATAGATAATCTTCAGGCTTATGTTCCTGTTTTTATTTATAGTCTTACTATTGCGCAGAAGATGTAGGCAATAAAAAAAAGCGTGAGACGCATAGAAGACACAATAAGCTCGGTTTAGCATATGTAGTTTTTGTAATAATGTAATTTTGTATAGATGTTTATGTTTTTATCGCTTCCAAGGATAAATATTTATCAAGAATGTAATTTAAATGTTATTTTATTTTAATATTTAAAGATTGCAATTTTATTTCGTGGTTTTGTTATTTAGTATATAATTAAATATGTAATGAATACAATATAGTATACAGTGTGCAAAATATTTTTATTTTGCGTATATGCTTATAATAAGAACAAAGAAAATTTGCAATATAGACATCATCTCATCCAACGATTATACAATGTTAAACATTCGATTGCATTTCATGTAACAAACAGCGTTTGTTACTAAAATTTGACTTTTTTAAATATCTATATAAGTATCTATATAAGTAGATATCTTAAATATAAATCTGTATATGAGAGAATAAAATGAATTATGTAAATAGGACAAGTGTGATTAAATTTTGTCTTGAAGTGGGGAGAGAGAGACAGACGGTCCAGCGCGGCGGGGCGGGCGGGCAGGACACAGGATTGGAAAGAATGACGGAGTGTTTACTAGAGTAGGGGAGGTATGATTAGAGTGGGAGCGTGTCTCAGGTCGAGCGGCAAACCATGAGACTGCTGACGCTGGCGTATCGTATGCTACAGGAATCCCTTATAATAATTGATCTGTTAATATTGACTTAGGATTTTAAATTAATAATTACTATTCTCTTTGTAGTGGAATTTAGCATTGTTCCTTGTCAATATAAGACATCATAAATTATTTGACTGAGCAATTTATGAATCATTTGTTGAAATTGCCGTTAGCGTTAATGCTTTAGTGAATGATCATAATTGAAACAACTGTCAAATCGATTAGCGTTCATGTAGCAAGGAAATTTATGGTAGCAAGGGAATTTATGGTAGTGTTTCGGCACTCTCGGCGCTAAGCCAAAGCGCAGCGACACTGGCCTAGTTTACACCGAGGGGGGTGGCACCCAGTTGGACACGGCTCAATTGAACACGAGCTACTCACAACGCTTGAGACTACAAAGCTCCTAAGCATCGGTCGCTGTGATTGGTGGTGTCCAATCGAGCCGTGGTCAATCGGGATCACCCCTTTCAGACGTCTAGAATCTATTGTCGACTCAGAGTCGACTTTGTGTTGTTAGGGAAGATTACTTCTCTAGATGGAGAGGAAATATAATTAAAATAAAAATTATCCCTAGAAATTAGGTAGAAAATATGCTATAAAAAAATCTAGTTGAAAAAATGTTTTTTTTTCCTATTTAGTTGCTGTCTAGTGTAGGATAGACAGCTACTAGATAATTTTTCTTATACAACTGCTAGGAGAACATTACTATCTAGTAGCTAGCTATGATTTTCTACGTTATGACTGTGTAACATTTTATGTCTAGCTATTAGTTAATTTTTCTTGTACAACTATTGGGAGAAGTGAGCGTTACATTACTAGCTAGTAGCTAGCTATGATTTTCCACGTCAGAACTGTGTAACATTTTATATTTAGCTATTAGCTAATTTTTTTTGTACAGCTGCTAGGAGAAGTGAGCGTTACATAACTAGCTAGTAACTAGTCAGAAATACTAGACGGCAGTTTTCTAAGACACAACTTTTCTATCTAATGGTTAGCTAGCCATGAGGTTCAATTTCTGCTCGGGTACATATACATATAAAATACATGTTTTATTAAAAAGCGTACATATGATGGATTATGTACTTTGTTTGCATATTGTGTATTTTATATTCAATTACTATTATTAATTAAATAATATAGACACATATTATGAGCATATTTATTCAATAAAACGTTAATAAAATAATTAAACTGCCAGAGTGCGCTGAGATTAACGTTCATCTAGAGACCCTTTACTAGAGACTGATCATTTCGGGACTTTTGCTGATTGGTGCACGTGACTTCAGCAC
>NW_017295694.1:254495-278441 GCF_001594075.2 Trachymyrmex cornetzi | reverse complement strand
AACGATCAACAAACGAAATCGACAACTGATCGAATCGATTTATCGATTTATCGCCGCCATTTGTGTGCCGAATGTCTCTAGTAAAGGGTCTCTACGTTCATCAGAAATCTGGTAATATGTTGCGTATGTATTCAATCAGTAGTATTTGATGTCTGTTAAATCCAGCTGAAAAATATTAAACATATCTTTACAATATAATATGCTATAATTCTTATAAGAAAATATAGTCTACCAAACAATATAGCTGTAAAATCTCGAATCTTTTCATAACAACCATAAATGTTTGGTTCAACCAAAGTGCATTTAATTATGTACGTTGATATCAAAACCATTTTTCTCATGCATTAGAAAGGTCTATTATGTACCGATATTAAAATCATCAGCACAGACAAAGTTGCGCTGTAGAACTGAAAAAAAAACTTTTATTATACTAAATGATATTTATGTTAAAATGAGAACAATTAATAAAAAAAGAATTTTTAATTTGTAAATTAACACAATGAAAAATACAAAAATGCAGTTAACCCTTCGAGAGACACATTTTTCTTCTAAACAAATTATTGAAATCGATAGGTCATCTATGGCTTTTCGGGGCCGCTGATTACGATTCCGATGTCAGAATTACAAAATTCAAAATGGCGGATCCAATATGGCGACTTTCGGTCTAAATTCGAAGTTTTTTATTCAAATTCCATAAAAATATCAATTTTCCAAGACTTCAAAAATTTTTTTCGAAAAAAATAGCAAGCAGAAAATTTTGAAAAAAATATATATTATAGTTTCAGATATGGAGTACAATAAAAATTTTCAAAGATCTAGCACTTCACGTTTAAAAATAGCCGAATTTATTCTAAAAAAACGCGTGTTTTTACATTGATTGTTTATAACAAAATTGCAAAAAATAAATAAATTAATGTAATTTTTCATGAAAGTTGCATAACTTAGATTCCTAAGAATCTAAAAAGTACTCAAAGGGTTAATTGAGAAATGATTTCAATACTATATTGCCATTTAGATATTTGTATAATAATTTACAAAATTGTATGTATGAGCATTTATTGTCTATTATATGTGTACATTCTATTACATATATGCTTATGCTTTTAATTAATATTGGACGTACCTCGTGAACGAAATTATATCCAAAGTGGAAAAGTCCGATGCCAAATTTTACCTCCCTTACTTTTATTTGCAACATAAATTGTAAAATCTAATTGAAATAAATAATTGAATAAACGTTAGTTATACACTACCTTTCATGAAAGTTCAGATATTAGCATAAATTCTATCAAATGATCATAAAATTAAGGCATTATTATAAAACATTAATTACATTATATTGTTAGATATGAAAGGAGCAGTCTAATTTATGTATCATGTTTCCATCATACTAGATTATCGAATTCAACAACAATGGATCTTTTAATCGTTTGCGAGCAAATTCGTATACTCAGTAAAGCACTCATCGGGCATCGCACAACGCACGTATAATTTTTCTACAGTTATTTAATGTATAATATACTGGCTTATATGACAACTGAAGAATGCTCAAACTAGCAGCTGAAACATGTAATGTTATGATCATTCACTAAGTATAAGAATGTTCAAGCCTATGACGGTCAAAGCTAGATCTTTTTTGCCTAAACAATTCCCAGTGAATTATCTATATCCTATGTATGTACATGCATATATATCATATTTTTGTAGTTATTCAAACTGCGCGCCGAAAGGCCTCGGTGGTCTAATGGCTTAGGACGCTCGTACGGATTACAAGAGGTCCGAGTTCAAGTCCCGGCCGAGGTAATATTTTTCGCAATAGATTTATTTAAGATTTTTTTTCAGCACATTGTCAATTTAATTTAACTTGTGATATTATTGCAGTAGTTTAATTGCGTTAGATAGAGTCCGGAAAAATTTCGGCGCGCAATTTGAATAACTACAAAAATATGATATCTCTGCATGTACATATGTAGGATATAGATATTTCACTGGGAATTGTTTAGGCAAAAAAGATCTAGCTTTGACCGTCATAGGCTTGAATATTCTTATACTTAGTGTTTAATTCTTGTCGGTCCGAATAAAATCTTATTATTGGTTATGACACCGACGAGATATTTTATTAAAGACCGTCAACCCTGGGCAAATTTTCGGCGGTATAAAAAGGGTCCCAAGGGCCCGGAGGTAATTCAAGAACGCTGACATTACCGACTATATAAATTTACTATTATTAACATAAATATTTGGCTCATGCATTATTAAATTCATGATTTTTTATTATATAAATGTCCCATAAATAAATATACATACTTGTAAAACTGTAATATCCTATATATTGCAAAAAAATCACAATTTTTTCTCTGCACTTATCATTTTTATTGATAATCTAACTTTGATGATAACACTGAAACCTCAATTAAAGAAAAATCGAGTATTATTGAGTTATAAATGCATAAATACATATACTAAACTAATAAATCATAAAATTAGTACAATATTATCAGTTTTTAACTAATCATTTCAATATTTACAAGGATGCGAACTCCCGTAAGGATCTTTAATAGTATCTCGTCGGTGGTTATGATCATTGTTTCAACTTTAATTTAATTTAATTATAATCGATTTCTATTTCAAAACATTTTTTAACTTTTTATTTGTGTGAAATTTATAATCGACTCTTACGTGCCTTTCCCATTATTTTTATTGTTAATTTTAACATCAAGAATCTTTGTATTGTTTAATTTATCCATAAGTTAAGTAATATTTCGTTATTTTTAATTTAAATATGTATCAAAATCAATCAATTTTTCAGTTTTAAAATATAAACAGCGTCCATATTAATTAGTAAATTTGAGACAAAGGGCATAATAAGCGGAATAAACATGTGAAATCTGCCCCCGCACCAATCGAGCTCAAATTGGTGTCATTAGTTGCCACTCCTGAGATGTAAAACTTTCCCGAATATTAGCCTCGAAATTGTATTTTTTGGAGAGTTATGCAAAATCAATAAAGTGGTTTTCTTTGGAAACGACTGTACCGATTTTAATGAAAAAAATATGTGTTGTAAACATCGTTTAAATAAGTTGAAAAAAAAATTTTTTTTAATTTTTACAATGAGAACAAAACCATTAAAAAAATTTTTGAATTTTTATGAATTTTTTTTGGTGATAATTTTGAGTGACCACTTTTATACTTCATGAAAATAATCTGTAGACTCTCTACTTTAACATATTTTTTTTAAATTTTTCGGAGTGGTGGAACATGGTTAAAAAAACAATCATTAACGCAACATCGTGCCGACTGGGCGGCCGCAGCCGCGGCCCCGGCGTGCTGTGGCGCATGGCGGCTGTTGCCATGGTATTATTGGGTATGGGAATAAGTTTCCGCCCTTTTTAAATGAAAAAGATGTATTTATTTAAATAAAACAATACAAAGTAAGTTCATTCAAAGTATACTCCATCAGAAGCGACAACTTTCCCCCACCTTTCAGGTAATAAACAGATTCCTCGAATGAAGAAATCTGGTTCTTTTGAAGCGATTCATTTATCAAGCCATTTTTTGATATCTTTATAAGAATTGAATTGCTCTCCAGAAAGGGCCGACAGCATGGACCGGAACAAATGGAAATCTGAAGGAGCAATGTCCGGTGAATACGGCGGGTGGGGCAGAATTTTCCACTTCACTCCTTCCAAGTATTTCTTGACCGGTTTTGCAACGTGTGACATAGCGTTGTCACGTAGCAGAATCGGCTTATCGTGCCTATTGTTCCATTCCTATTGTTTTTGTTTCAAAGCTTAGTTCAAACAAATCGCTTCGAACGAATATCAACTACTGGGCTCAAAAGCTTGAACACACACCTTTCAAATACATGTATTGCCGTTTTATCAAACACACAAGCAGTGCTACTAACGACATCTCTCTAATGGGCGGAAACTTATTCCCATACCTAATATATACTAACCTTGTTGCAGTGTTGCAATGTTTAATTGCCAAGTAAATTGATAGATACAAAGATTTTATTATTGCCTACATATGTATTCAGTGAACATTATAATACAATAATACATAATATTACATATTTCCATTAAGGACGTCTGCAGTTAGCTTATAAAACTTATAGCTCCCGGAGTTTACCACGAGGAGATACGTTTTTAAACTCCATATTTTCGGGATGCTTCTTTAACGTGAGTCCCCTCGCCTCTTACATTAACAAATCTCTCACATTAACAGATTAACATTAACAAAAGTATCACCGTCTTTAAAAAACTTACATAAACCATTTGGATCTTGAATGATGTTCTTCAATATTTCCGCATCATTTTGATTTGCAAGATACGGTCCGAGGATGTCAATTATCCGTCAGTTGCACAGATAGTGAAGGATTTGCAGAGGGGAACTTTTTTCTGTCCTGAGAAAGATTTCCTCTGGTACTCATTATTAGTGCTTTTTTGATGTCGGGCGTACGTACGATCGCAAGTTAAAAATAAATTGTCACGAACATCAAACAATTTTTTTGTTATTTCAGTAGTATGATTTTGAATAAGATCATCCTTATTAAGAGCATGTAAACTGAAATGAAACGGTAAAATGTCATTTTCAAATGACTTGATTATGTTCGCAGAATAATCTGAAACTGATTGTTCGTTCTCCAATTGCAAGATGGAAGCTATCATTTTATTGGAGTTTCCCGTACGTAATTTCATAAAAAATACAACCAGAGCTTGAATTACTGAACGCGATTTACTATTTCTCAAAGAACTCATCATATCTTTTATTTGAATAAGATTGTCCCAAGTTAGTCCCGTAAAGACGTCAAGTTTTTCTGAGAGACTGAATTCACCGATTTTGTCAAGTAATGTCGAATCACATTTGATGGAAAGAGTTTCCATCATTTTGGATAACTCTAACCCAGTGAGACTTGTTGTGTTAGAGTATACCTTCAGAAGATTAAGATCTTCAAAAATTCGATTTTTTATTAGCTGCTTTCCATTTACACCGATTCTCAGATAATTCTCACTTGTGACATCATAACTCAGTTGAATGCGCGTTCCTTTTGCATTCTGATAAGTGAGATTCAACTGAGTTTTTACCCATAATCTGCACAAGATCGAGACCGTGTGCTTTATTGAGTCTCGTAAACTGACTTCAAATTGAGGTTATGAACCTGTGTTGACATGTGATAACTTTTTACCAAAGCAAGTAGTGACGTCATTAATCTGAGTATAAAATACTCAGCTCACTTCAGACTCAGTTTCACTTGTGTGTAAATGGAAAGTAACTATTATATGACTTTGACAACATCGATTACCAACTGATATGTATATTTTTCTCTTAATATACGATTGCATTCGAGCTTCTTCCGGAATTACTGTAAGATTTTTTGTGGAAGAACAAATGCAACATTGACAGATATCATTCTTTCTAAATAGGTATTAAAAAATTGGCTTCCTCTTCATTGAGTACTATTTTTTCTACCACTAATTTTCTTTAAATTGATGTCACAATCAGCACACAATACGTGCACGTTTAACGCCGTAGACATTTTTTAATGAAGCAAGATAAACTTGAAAAATATAATATTAACAATAGTAATAGATGCCTTATCACAATCTAATAATACGCTTGCTGTTCTCTGTTTGGAATCAGATTAATCATAAGCTATATTCTTTTTACATAAAATGAGGTATTGCACTGTAGTACAGTGTGATCACCGTTTTTTATGACGTACGTCACAGAAGAAACAGTACGGTGGTTTTTTTTTACGGAGTCGCTGTAGCCGTTCAGCTTTCAGTGGGCAGATGGTGTGTCGAGCGCTAAGCTCGATCGTCGCCGGTGGGGATACGCATCGTCTAGAGAGTTGTAGTGTGGAGCTCTGATGCACATTTGGTCCTCGGCACCACAAAAAACCATCCCCACCAAAAAAACACCGACTTGACCGACTTCGCCGCTGCACGAGAGCGAGCGAGACAGCGAGAGAGATCGTCCTTTTCGCTCCATTACTCGCTTGTGTTTACAAGTTACTGATAGAACGAGAAGGACGGGCGCTCTCTCTCACTGTCTCGCTCGCTCTATATATTTAAGAAAGATAATTCTATTCCAGCCATTGAAAGTGATAATGACGATGATTAAGAATTAATTAATCCTCTTCTGTTAATGTGAGGGGCGAGGGGACTCACGTTAAAAAAGCATCCCGAAAATATGGAGTTTAAAAACGTATCTCTTTGTGGTAAACTCCGGGAGCTATAAGTTTTATAGGCTAACTGCAGATGTCCTTAATGGAAATATGTAATATTATATATTATTATATTATAATGTTCACTGAATAAATATGTAGGCAATAATAAAATCTTTGTATCTATCAATTATTAAACATTGCAACACTGCAACAAGGTTAGTATATAGTACCATGGCAACAGCCGCCATGCGCCACATCACGCCGGGGCCGCGGCTGTGGCCGCCCAGTCGGCACGATGTTGCGTTAATGATTGTTTTTTTTAACCATGTTCCACCATTCCGAAAAATTTAAAAAAAATATATGTTAAAGTAGAGAGTCTACAGATTATTTTCATGAAGTATAAAAGTGGTCACTCAAAATTATCACCAAAAAAAAATTCATAAATTCAAAAATTTTTTTAATGGTTTTGTTCTCATCGTAAAAATATCAAAAATTTTTTTTCACTTTATCTAAACGATGTTTACAACATATTTTTTTAATTAAAATCGGTACAGTCGTTTCCGAAGAAAACCACTTTATTGGTTTTGCTTTCCCTCTCCATAACACCCCAAAAAATGCAATTTCGAGGCTAATATTTGGGAAGTTGTACATCTGAGGAGTGCCAACTAATGACACCAATTTGAGCTCGATCGGTGCGGGGACAGATTTCACATGCTTATATATTCCGCTATGCCCTTTATTATTAAACTAAATAACAGTAATTGCAAAAGTTTTATAAATTATTTTCAAACAAATTTGTGAATTACTTTCAATTTTATATGCTAAAATGCATAGTGTTTATTTTATAGAACATTAATATAATCGATAAATTTCAAATGTTCACTTTCGACATGTAAAATAAAAAATAATTTAGAAAACTTTTTCTAATCTATATATCTTTAGCTATAATGTTAGTATGTGCATAAGTATCCTAAAATATATAAGAATATAATATTATACAATTGCTGTTTTATAATGTCTTAATTTTTTGCATAATCGTTACATAAAATTTATGCAGGTGTCCAAAATTTCATGAGCCCTAGTAAAATTACGCATAGAATAGTTAAAATTATATGTAACATTTCATCGTAAATATTTACCTGTTCACGTAAGTCCTCATCGAGATTATAATTGGATAATTTGTGAAGAATTGTTACTGTCTCGTTTATCTGAAATTGTTTTTATACAATTTGAATTGTAATAAAATTGAAAATTTTGCACCCAATAAATAAGGTTGCGTTATTTCAAAGACAACTTCAATATGTATAAATTTATTGCTGCGAAATTGATGCTTGTGCTTATTATTCTAGTAAATAATTAGTAATGTTTTAAGTCTACTATACCTTACGGTAAACAGTTTGACATATGTAGTTTAATAGGAGAAAGAACGCGCTTCTCAAAATAAAATTTAAATATGTACAAAAAAAGTTGTAAAAGAATTTATATGTCAATATCATTATTTGTTTATTTTGAGCTGCAAGTATTAAATATGTACTGGCATAGGTGGAAATATTGTGTAAAAAGTTCCATAGCATTATTAGTAATATTTGTATCTTAAATATTTTATTTAGTTTGAGTGATATAAGGCACAGTTGTAAGTGGACGTGCCTGTAAATAATTCATAATTTTTTAAATTAATCATACCATAAAGATATGTGCGAGAAGTACTAAGCAAAATATATTTTTAGCCTCGAATTTAATTTAAACTTATTGTTAGTTGTAACTTGTAATCGGTTCAAAATATGCAATTATTTCACACAGTTGAAGTTAATTATGTATTTTTGTGTATAGATATTTGTATATGCATACATATTATACATATATTATATATACAGGGCCGGCAATTACCTCGTATATATATATATCTACATATCCCGGTAAAAAATTTTTCATGTATGAATATATACATATAAATATGTATAAACATACATAAACACATAAATATTCATAAACATATATAATTATATGTAAAATAATTCGTACAGAACGAAATATTGCAGCAATATTCTGAAAGATTGTAATATTTTATGAAACATTGTTGCAATATATTATTGCAATATTACAATTCAGTAAATAAGTACTCAGTCCCGCCACCAGAGGGATATGCTTCTTGTAAGGAAGAACGTCCAAGGATCATCCCTAATAGCACACTTTATTCGAAGGACGTTCTAGCGAACGTTCTTAGGACATAGGGATATCCTCTGAATATTCTTTGGAATATCCCTTGGAGATCTGTGCTATTAGGGATATAGGAAGGAGTATGCAAATCGAGTTAACGAGAATAGCGAGTCTTCTGAAGATTTCCCAATCTTTTTTGAGGCATGTTTGGATTCCCACCTGGATGTTCTGCGGGTATCATGTCATCTTTGTTTAATTTTCGGTAAATAACAAAGATGGAATGATACCTGGATGGCATTTGGGCAGGGAATCGGAATATAGCCCTGGATGGATGTACTTTCTAGACTCTTGAATATTATAGAAAATATAACAATATATTGCAATATTTTCTACAAAATATTAAAATTTTGCAATATTGTTACAATATTTCTAATAAACTATTATAATTTCAATATTGCAGTAATTTTTATAATAATGCGCACTATTGAAATGTTATTGCAATATTACTGCAATATTTTGTACTGTAGGGGAGGTCCATACATGTTCATATGTCCCTTTTTCTTTAATAAAATTATTTTTTAGTATAATAAAAATAATAATGATGCAAAAACATCAAAAATAATTAAAGGGATAATTTTTGCAGTTTTAGAAAAAATCAAGTTTGGAGAAATGTGAATGTTTACATTATGGGGCCCCCCCCCCCTCCCAATGACCTTGACCTTGACATGCGTTGTCAAGATTATGATCCTGAATAATCTCCAACAAGTTTTAGCCGTTGATCATTCGTTAAAATGTTATTAACAAAAAGTTTGAAAAACAATGCCTCTTTTCTACTATATAAAACAGAAATCAGCAGGGGTGCAGGGGCTCTATTCTTAAAAA
The DNA here is from genome assembly GCF_001594075.2 of Trachymyrmex cornetzi. Taxonomy (NCBI): domain Eukaryota; kingdom Metazoa; phylum Arthropoda; class Insecta; order Hymenoptera; family Formicidae; genus Trachymyrmex; species Trachymyrmex cornetzi. The sequence continues at coordinate 269,230 of NW_017295694.1, read as the reverse complement.
GAAACGTATACGAAAGTCTAGGGAAGTGCTACAGTATACGTTACGTATACTATAGTATTTCCCTAGGCTTTCGTATACGTTGCTTTTCAAGAATAGAGCCCCAGATGGGATGGAATTCGTTTCACGTGGAAAGTCGTGCGCCCCTTGACGAGAGGGGGGGGGGGGGGGGGGGGGAGCGGAGCAGAAGTTGCTTCGCGTGGAAAGTCGTGCGCCCCATAGCAAGAGGGAGGTGGGATGGAATTCCCTTTATGGGAAAGCCATTACGTAAGCAAGGAAGATAGAATAGTTTTTAATATTACATACAACAGAAATAAGAAGTTATTTTTTCGAACTTTTTTTATTAATAACTTTTTAATGAATAAGGAGCGACGGCTAAAACTTGTTGAAAGTCACTCAGGATCATGACTTGGGGTGCGTTCCAAAATCAACCTTGGTCAACCTCGTTGGTTGGAGGTTTGGAGGGGGATATGATTAACTAGTTCACAGTTATTTTGGAACGGTCTTGGATGGTGTGGGATAGTAGTTTAGATCATATATTAAGTATATATATATACTTCTTACTTCGTGTATTGTAGACGACGCCTTACACATTCGTACATTACACAGATGTGTAAAACGTGATGCTGCGCATGCGCATTGAGAACATTTATCCCTTACTACCTTTCTCTCTCGCACAGATTTTTGTATCAGCGCGAGCCATGAAAAGTATAGACAATGCCCCTTCCATTTATATATGTTCTAAGGATAGTAGGGAGGGATTCTGTTCGTAACTGACAGACCGATTCATATGGAGAGAGCTTACTGCATATGTTACGAATTGACATTCCTATTTCAAAACCTCGCGCGCGGGCATGCCGAGTGCGCACCCGTGCGGGTGCGAGTCTGCCGCTGACGTGCGGCGCTTCGGTCGCGCTAACGCCGCTAACTGGCAACCAGGGCGGCGTTGCCTACTGCGATAGGACCCCCCTGGTTCGTGCGTGCGCCTTTGTTCCGCTAGTGCATAATAGTTTCAAAGTTCCGGATGTACGTATCCGTGCGTGCGAAGTTTGCACAACAAAAACTGTGAAAAGAAGACGTCCTTGGGAAAAGGGAAGATTGCTGAGATCAGCGGCCGAGGAGGCATGGTTGCATCCCAGATCACCCGCCAGTGTCTACTGGGTGGGACATACAGAGCGTTCCGGTCGGCGATTTGGGAATTTCGGTCCGCGTGCACGGGTCAGCCATATTGATTGCCCGTTTCTACGTGCGCAATTAGTAATTGCATGCAGGCTGCCGGCAATGCGAGGCGTACCAGTGGTTTGCTGCGTACTGACCAAAAAGGAATACGAGAGCTCTCAGGAAAACCGAACCACTGTAAGTGGATACCTTTGGTATAACCTTTCAATAACTCTCTTATTCTTTTGGGAAAGTTGCATTTGATAGTACAAACCACTATGTAACGTGATTGGAGGTACACTACAATCCATCCGCAGCAAACGCCAAGGAAGACTCGACATCTAGATTGCCGCCCGCACGGGTTCATATTTGACCCATGCAGAGACCTGCGATTGCCTGTTGGAATTCAGCCTCACCGGATCACTCGTCAACAAGTACCACAGACATTACGTTCAACAACCCTTCCTTTTTCATTCCGAGTTTAAAGTTCGGCGATTCTTGCGTGCCGTAATTGTGTCTATGGTTAAATACCATGTTCGTATTTAAGTTACAGTTCTTTTGATTTTAATATCAAATATAACCTGAATCGAGTCAGATCGATGTTCTACGGGTTTGCCGGGTTGACAGCTAACCTCAGATTAAAATTACCGCATTTCTCTTAACCTGAATAATTAAAATTAGCTTCTTAAGGACAAGCTTGGCGATGATCTTGAGTTCACCGTTAGTCGATCTGGTCCGAATAGTGCTCGGGTAAATTTGCGACGTAATCTACATGCCATTGCACGAAACAAAATATCGTAATTATAATTTAAGTTTATTTTGTGTTTTGGCTGAACTGAAATTGCTGCGTATAGTCTCTTTGTTAAATTTTAAATATATTAATAGTTCTTATAAGTGTGTGTGTCTCGTTCCTTCTTGACCAGTGTGATCTTTTGAATGAACGCTATCGAACATTTGGTCCTTCGATCCGGATACGCTGGTTGGGACAGAATGAGACTCGCACACATGGAGACTCGTTTGAAGCAGCAAATTGCGCTTAATAAGCTGATTGCCAGTTCGTACGATGATTTAACTAAAGTCGGATTAAACTACCTAAACTCTCAAAGAATCCATGCGCGTCTCACTGCGCTCAAGCATGATTGGGAGAAATTCTCCATTGTATACGAAGCCATTGGAATAGCTTTGAGAGATTTGAATTATGAAGATAGATTATACTCTCAGAACTATTTTTATTTCGCGGATAATTTCTTTGTCGCTATTCGGGAACTTTACTTGGAAACTACAGAGCGTATGAGCTTGCTGCTCGACTCTGACCACGGAACTTTAATCGGGTCATCTTCTAGTCGTCTCGATTTTTCTGTTCCAACAGGTACGTCATACTACGTTCAACCGAGGTTACCTCGTATAGACCTTCCTAAATTTAATGGAAATCCTGAAGATTGGCTCTCTTTTAAAGATCTGTTTAGCTCTCTCGTAATCACTAATTGCTCTCTTTCTTCCATCGAGAAATTTCAGTATTTAAAAACTAGCTTGGTTGATTCAGCAGCCCAGTTATTAAGGAATATAGCAATTACTGGTGATAATTTTCAACGAGCTTGGGAGACTCTAATCGCATTCTATGAAAATACGAGAATGCTGGTGAACGCGACTTTAAGTTCTCTGCTCCATCTTAAACGCATGACCAAAGAGTCAGCTGTGAAAATGGAACGTTTGTACACAAGCATCATACAAATATATAGGTCTTTGGAGAATTTAAACCGTCCAGGACAATGGGTTGATTTCCTCGTATTTATCGCAGTCCAACGCTTAGATTCAGAATCGGTAAAAGTATGGGAGCAGCATTTGGATTCTGTGAAGGAACCACCCACGTCAGTTCACGGAATTTCTGTTTTCGAGACTTCGGTCTCTTCAAGCTTTTGAGAAAGCTCGTTTCGGTAAACATTCACTTCAATCGCATCAAACCACTGTTAAGGCTCACTATCAAGGCGCATCTAGTGAAACAGATTCAAGCAAAGATAGGAAATGCCTTCTCTGTTCAGCTAATCATCATCCTTCTATGTGTACTTTGTACAATACAAAATCAATTCCTCAGAGAAGATTGCTTATTAATAAATACAAATTATGTTTCAATTGTTTGGGATCTCATCGAGTAGCTGCTTGCCGGATTTCTAAACGCTGTTGAAAATGCGGTCGTAAACATCACCACCATCCATTTCGGTTCCTCTCAAGGAGCTAAGGCTAAGGCCAGCGGCAATGAAACGGATAAACCTGATAATACTTCGACTTCAAAACCTGAAAAACGTCAGGTTATGCATTCAAACGTTGCTCCGACTATACTGACACCGCGAGTGTTATTAGCCACTGCACAGGTGTGAATTACGGCTCCTAATGGCAATGTTACTAATGTAAGAGCATTGATCGATCAGGGTTTGGAGGTCTCTTTGGTATCTGAAAGGACAGTGATTGAAAATAAAGTGTAGGCATTCGACGATTTCCTTAATTGTATTGGCGGAAAGACTTCTAATGGATCACAGGGTACGGTCTGTTTTAAACTAAGTCCGCATTTCCAATCGGAATTCGAATGCAATGTTATGGCTCATATATTGCCCAACCTTACCTCATCTATTCCGTCAGTGCATATAGTTTCGGTTTCGTGGCCTCACTTGGATGGCTTGCAATTGGCTGATCGTCAATTTACCCAACCAGATGCGATCGACCTTATACTAGGAACCAATGTTTATGGGTTTATCATTGCAGAAGGAATCGTCAGAGGATCACCGAACGATCCAATAGCTCAATTTACAACTCTTGGATAGATTATTTCTGGCCAAACAGGATCCCAAGTGGCTTTTGAGAATGCTCGAAGTTGCCATGTGACCACGACGGAGGATTTATACCACATGTTGCATAAATTCTGGGAGTTGGAGGAAGTTCCGTCTTTAAAAGATCGTACGTTAACACCAAATGAGCAGGAGTGTGAAGAGCATTTTCAAACTATTCACTCCAGGGATCAACAGGGGCGATATGTGGTAAGATTACCGTTTAAGCAATCCGTTGATCAATTGCCAAACTCAAGGGCAAAGGCCGTTCGTATCATTCACCAATTGAATAAACGATTTGAATTAGATCCAATCTACGCTAAGATGTATTCTGATTTCGTAGCTGAATATGCAGCTCTACAATACAAGAAGTTAATTCCAGAATCATCGTCACAACCATTCCCTGCTTACTATCTACCTCATCACGGGGTAGTAAAGGAAAGCAGTCTTACTACCAAGTTGCGAGTGGTGTTTAATGGTTCTAGTAGGACTTCCACGGGAGTATCTCTAAACGATCTGTTGCATGTCAGTCCTAAGTTGCAAACCGACTTATTTGATGTTCTGATTTGGTACAGACAATTCTGGTATGTTTTCTCTGCTGATATTGAGAAGATGTATCGTCAGATAAAGATCCATCCAGATGATTGGAAGTTTCAACACATCTTATGGATAGATGAAAAGGGTCGCTTATCAACTTACTACAGTGACATACGGACTAACTTGCGCTCCCTTTCAAGCTCTTCGTACCGTACTCCAATTGATAAAGGACGAAGGAAACAGATTTCCGTTAGCAGTTTCTAATATTGACCCATGGCCGGTACGTGGATGATTTATTCGAAGGAGCCGATTCGATCGACCAAGCATAAGCAAGTCTTCAGCGGGTAAATCAGCTTTGCTTGGCGGGCGGATTTCGATTACAGAAATGGGTCAGCAATCATCCTGACATATTGAAATCTATCCCAGAGAGGGATCGGATACCTAACTCCTCTATATTCACTGAGGAGGATTCTATCGTTCATTCACTTGGTCTATCATGGCATCCAGGTGCTGACACTTTTAGATTCACATTTCACCAACCGCAGACTGAAACTATCACAAAACGAACTATTCTCTCTACAATTGCCAGATTGTATGATCCGCTTGGATTTCTCTCACCTGTTATAATAGGAGCAAAGAGATTGATGCAGGAGATTTGATCTTTACGATTGGATTGGGATGATCTTATTCCTTCTATTACCTCTAGTAAATGGACGTCGTTCATTAACGATCTCCAGAATTTGTTTGCCATCAGTTTCTCACGATGGTTAGGTCTAAGTTATAATCGGTTATTTGAGATACATGGGTTTTCTGATGCGTCACCGCACGCTTATACGGCGGTAGCTTACAGTCGATTAATTTCTAGCAACAGAGAAATCCATACACAACTTATATGTTCAAAAACTAAAGTAGCACCGTTGAAACGAATGACAATGCCGCGCTTAGAACTCGCTGGAGCCGTTCTTCTAACCAAAACTGGTAAAACACCTGCTTAGGATCCTAAATCAGAATAATGTTTCAGTCTATCTTTGGATAGATTCTACTGTTGCGTACACTTGGATTGCCAATCATCCTTCACGGTGGAAGGACTTCGTTCACAACAGAGTCTGCTACATTCAGGAATCCCTGCCGCAAGCACAATAGGGTCTTGTATCAGGACAGGAGAATCCTGCGGATTTGGCAACTCGAGGACTTTCGGTAATTCAACTTTCAGAGAAAAGTGATGGAGTGGACCTGACTGGTTGTTGGAATCATTACAACATTGGCCTAAGAACCTTACCATTGGAGAGAGCGGGGAGGTATTAGAGGAGAGACCTGTTAGAGTGGCAATTACTTGCGCTCGCCTAAACGAATGTTGGGATCTTATACTAAAATACTCTACATTAATAAGGTTGTTTCGGATCACTGCCATTTGTCAGCGAGTTATCAACCGATTTCGGAAGGTTCCTAACTCCTCATTGTTGTATCCCCTTACCACCATCGAATTGCAAGCTGCAAAACAATTTTGGGTAAAGTGCAAAGTTTTATCTTCCATCAAGAGCTCAAACTAATGTCCAGTGGGAAACCTTTTCCAGTTTCACACCCATTTTCTCGGCTTACACCATTCAAGGATGCTGACGGTGTTGTAAGGGTAGGTTCACAACATTAGTCATCGCCGACTCCCATAGAAGATCCTTACATGGCGGGACACAGCTCACATTATGCACCATACGGGAAGAATTTTAGATTATTGGAGGTCGCATTCCGGTCAGAAGTTACATTCTCAAGTGCCTGAGATGCGCACGTTTCCGCCGTACGAGGGCACCGCAGTTGATGGGTCAACTTCCAAGAGAACGAGTTACACAATCTCGTCCATTCTTAAACACCGGTATTGATTACGCAGGACCGCTCACTGTCAAAACTTGGAAAGGAAGGAATTTTCGAACTTACAAGGCATACGTCGCACTCTTTGTATGCTTATCAACCTCCGCGATTCATCTTGAACTAGTCACCGATTATACCGTCGAAGCATTTGTAGCTGCTTATAAAAGATTTACAGGGCGGAGACGAATTTGTGCTACACTTTGGAGCGACTGCGGCACTAATTTTAAGGGTGCAGATATTACTCTGCAACGATTATTCTCCGACGTCAGAATCATAACGTCTCGCCACTCTATTGGCGAATGATGGCACGCAGTGGAAATTTAATCCTCCATCGCCTCCACATGTTAGTGGCATATGGGAGGCGGGAGTTAAATCGATGAAGTATCATCTTCATCGAGTGATTGTAGACGCAATATTAATATATGAGGAGATGGCTACTCTTCTCGTTCAAATTGAGGCAATACTCAACTCGAGACTATTGGTTCCTTGCAGCGATGATCTAGAAGATTTGAACGTTTTGACCCCTGGTCATTTCCTTATGGGTTGTGTACTCAACGTTGTACCGGAATCATCTTTAGAAGACACGCGCCTTTCCCGATTATCTAGGTGGCAACTAATAACAGATAGTTTCTAAGGTCTAAAGAATGCTTACAGCGTTACTACTCAATATCCAAATGGAAGGTTGAATCTAATTCAATCAGTGAAGGTTGGTGCTAGCCATAGACGAAAGATATCCACCAGATAAATGGGAAGAGTTATTTCTGTTCACCCAGATGAGGACGGGTTAGTGCGAGTAGCGACTATTAAAACTCAGATAATTTTAAAGAGACCAATCGTTAAACTTTGTCCGCTTCCCATTCAAGCTAACAATTTTCAGGTTAATTCGTTAATAGTGGTTAATGAAGGCAGGCGGAATGTTACGAATTGACATTATTACAAAACCTCGCGCGCGGGCATGCCGAGTAGGCACCCGTGCGGGCGCGAGTCTGGCGCTGGCGTGCGTCGTTTCGGTCGCGCTAACTGGCAACCAGGGCGGCGCTGCCTACTGCGATAGGACCCTCCTTGGTTTGTGCGTGCGCCTTTGTTCCGCCATTACAGTTTTCAAGTTCCGGATGTACGTATCCGTGCGTGCGAAGTTTGCACAACAAAAACTGTGAAAAGAAGACGTCCTTGGAAAAAAGGAAGGTTGCTGAGATCAGCGGCCGAGGAGGCATGGTTGCATCCCAGATCACTCGCCAGTGTCGACTGGGTGGGACATACAGAGCGTTCCGGTTGGCGATCTGGGAATCTCGGTCCGCGTGCACGAATCAGCCATGTTGACTGCCCGTTTCTACGTGCGCAATTAGTAATTGCGTGAAGGGTGCCGGCAATGCGAGGCGTACCAGCGGTTTGCTACGTATTGATCAAAAAGAAATACGAGAGCTCTCAGGAAAATCGAACTACTGTAAGTGGATATCTTTGGTATAACTTTTCACTAACCCTCTTATGCCTAATTTCTTCACTTCCAGATAAATTGCGGATAACTTTATCCAGGAGATATTTCCATTGTATTCTGGGAGATATCTCTTGGATAAAGTTATCTAGAGGTGAAGAAATTGGGCATTATTCTTTTAGGAAAGTTGCATTTTATTGGGAAAGTTGCATTTGATAGCACAAATCACTAAGCAACGTGATTGGAGGTACATTACAATCCATCCGCCGCAAACGCCAAGGAAGACTCGACATCTGGATTGCCGCCCGCACGAGTCCATATTTGACCCGTACAAGGATCAGCGGAGACCTGGTGAGAAGAAAGGCTCGATGACTGGATTGCCGCCCACACCGGTCCATATTTGACCCGTGAAGAGACCTGCGATTACCTGTTGGAATTCAGCCTCACCGGATCAGTCGTCAACAAGTACCACTGACATTGCGTTCAACAACCCTTCCTTTTTCATTCCGCGTTTAAAGTTCGGCGATTCTTGCGTGCCGTAATTGTGTCTATGGTTATCATCATCGCTGCCGTGTCACGTAAAGTTACCGATATACGCGTACCGCGAAGGTATTCTGTGAGCGAGAATTACCTGCGTAGCCGGCGAGATTTGCCGGTCTCGTTATTGCTCGCCATATACATTCCGTTGCTAGCTGCGAGAAATTACTTGACGTCGCGCAGAGTGCAAATTACCGGTGCGCACATCTAAACGAGTGCATCCATTATCGGCTTGCGAGTATCGCCTATCGCCTGTTTCGGACACATTTTAATTTGATTCAACAATAAAAGTTCATTCGTTCCAACAAAGAGAATCGTCGTTATTACAACCGTCTTGGCGAACGAGCCTTCCTTACAAGGTGACACCAGCGTCACGAATACACAGCATGTTTCCTATTTGAAAAATAAATTAAATTTTGTAATTAATATAATATGCTTCTTGACAAATTATATTCTATCGTGTAAATTAAATGATTGATCCTAATCTTGCTTGCTAAGCTAATTTTTATAATTTATTTTGTGGTTTATTATTAGTATTCATGGCAGCAAACAAAAAGCAAGTTGTTGCATTAGTAGCTTGTGCTTTGCGTGGAAAGATGTAAATCCCTGAACGATGAAAGGGAGACGATTTAAATATGAATAAACAAGTGTTAATATATCGCTGTAGAAGTAAGTTAGTCAAACACGTATGCACATGTAGTATATAGAGAATGAAAATGTGACGGCAGCATTTTAATTGCAGTATTTTGTAGTTTTTACACGTAGTAGTTACAGATTTACTAATCTCAATAGTCATCAATTTTAAAGCAATATCTCGATTCGCAGGACAGTTCCGCATTTTTTTCTGCCAGATTCTTTCATTTTGTGCAAAAACGCGTCGAATGAGCCTAATTTCATCAAAATTGGAGGAGAAGCAATTCTTTTGAATAATCACCGATACAATACTTTCGTCAATTTTCCCGCGTTTTTTACTTTGGTAATCCTCACAACCTCTCTAATTTTCGATGTCATAAAAATTACCTCTAAGGTCGACCAAGTAAGTGTTTTGGAACGGTACTACAAATCAATCATGAACCGACCATGATAGTTTTGGGGTGGCACCCAGTTGGACATGGCTCAATTGGACACGAGCCACTCACAGCGCTTAAGACTAAAAAGATCCTAAGCACCGATCGCTGTGATTGGGGGGTGTCCAATCGAGCCGTGGTCAATCGGGATCACCTCATGGTTTTGGAACGGCTTATGGTAAGCGAGATATGGTTTTGGAACGCACCCCTGGGCAACATATGTCAAGGTCAAGGACGTTGGGGAAGGGTCCCCTAATGTAAACAATTACCAAATGTAAAAAAAATTGTTCATGTACACTTATGTATAATTTTATATAGAATTTTACATAAGCATTTTTTTTATTTCTCCAAACTTGATTTTTTTTTAAACGAATAGTACGAAAATTATCCTTTAAATTATTTTTGATGTTTTCACATTATTATTATTATTTTTGTTACACCAAAAAGTAATTTTACAAAAGAAAGAAGTATGAGCATGTATGGTACATATTTCATATATAATTATGTATATTCATAAATATTTATTCATGTATGTTTAAACATATTTATGCATATTTATACATAAAAATTTTTTTACCGGCAATATATACAAGGTGTGCCAGAATGACGTCAAATATATCATGCACAGATAAAGTGGACTAAATTGAGTCGAAAATCTTTTACCATTTTACAATTTTCACACTAGTTCACAAGATATTAATTACTAAAAGTCGCTGTATATTGTTTTTTAATAATTTTTTACTCAAGTGCCATCAACTTTACAGAAAAATAGACAAAAATTATTTATTTTCTTCTTATAATGCTCTTAGAATTTTTTCAGAATTTTCTAATACCTTATTTTTTAATGTTGGTAAAAATAGTTTTCAATAAAAAAATGCAGTACTAAAAAGTTGATAAAAAAATCTAAAAAAATTCTTAGAGTTTAATGAGAAGAAAGTAAATAATTTTTGTCTCTTGAAGTTTTTCTGTAAAATTGGTAGTATTTGAAAAAAAAATTATTGAAGACCAATATTAGGCAATTTTTATAACAATTAATATCCAGAATTAGGAAGCGGTAGGGCCTAAGCACAATAGAGGAACAGGAATTAGATATTAAGATTTCAATCTATCAGAAATTGATTACATCGGAATACACGGTTTCTGATAGGTTAAAATCTTAATATCTAATTCTTGTTCCTTTATTATGCGCAGGTCCTTACTTTTTCCGTTACTTTTCCGTTAGTTTTTATAATAAACATGACGTTGCAATTTTTTATAACTAAACTCTAAGATTATACTCGATAAAAGTCGACTTTTCCAACCTTAGCATTTAGTTATAAAAAATCGTAACATCATTATCAAATTGTTTATTATAAAAATTAACGGAAAAAGTAACGCTTCCCAACTCTGTTAATATTTTGTTAATTATTGCGAAAATTGTAAAATGGTAGAGAACTTTTCGATTCAGTTTAGTCTGCTCTATCTACACAACAGCGTTTGGCAAAAACTGTCCGGACATTCTGTATACATACATGTATAGATTTGAAATAACTTATTGCAGCATGATAGCCGCAATGTTTCTGCGGAAATAATATATTTTTTAGGCAATATTATCGTTTGTTGTTTTGTATTAGGTGTTAAACTTAATTCCTGCCGGTTTTCGTTTTCAATATTGATTTGTTTCGAAGGGAAGATGAATGAATACCTTAATCAAAGTAATTTCCTCCATTTTCTACTTTATTACTAATTAATAATACTTTATTACTAATTAATAATATTTTTTTAATAATACTTTGATTAAGGTATTTCCCTTCAAAACAAATCAATTTTGGAGACGAAAAACGGCAAGAATTAAGTTTAACACCTAATAATATTAAGTAGGTAATATGTATACCTATGTGCCTCATATACCAACTATTCCAGGTTTCTCTTATACAATATCTCGTAAATTATTAGTTTTTTGATATCTCTACCTTAATACTTTTATATGCAGTATGATTAAAAGAATTATAGTGTAAAAAATCATATAAGTCTATTTAAAAAAGCGAAAATGATCATCCCATATCTTTTTGTTGTCTCTATCACGAAAAAATAAACGTAACCAAAGTATGCCCCCCCCCCCCTGAACCGTTCCAATTTCAAAAACATTTTTTATTTTTTATACTTTTTGAGATATTACACGATGAGGCACAGTGTATACATATATGCGCTCGTATATATGTATAAATAGTATATCGTTTTAAAAAATTACATTATAATCCATATATATTGTTTGCAATCCTTAACTTCCGTCATCCGTTGACGCACGAAAATACATTTGTTTTGTCTTCTACCCATATTATTTTCGAAAATATCAGAACAGACTACTTGTAAACGATTATTGACTTGATGAAATCTGGAGCTTGTGTAACTGAATTGAATGAAAAAGATTTAGTTATAATGTCTTTTATTAAAAATAAGATATGCATTATGGATATATATTTTGATTGCGTTATTAATAAATGATCAAAGTCAGATTAAATAAAAATGTTGTTATTTGTTTTTTATGTTTTATCATATTTTATATGATATTTTCAGAATTTTTTAATAACTTTTTGGTATTGCATTTTCTTATTCTCAATTATTTTTTATCAACATGAGAAAATGTGGTACTAAAAAATTTTGAAAAAATTCTCAGAACTCTATGAGAAAACAAACAATTTTTATTATTTTATGTTTTTCTTAAAGTTTTGATAGTGCTTGAGTAAAAAATTATTAAAAGCCAATATTAGACGATTTTTCGTAATTAACATCTTAACTATTGCAAAAATTGCAAAATGGTAGAGGACTCTTCGACTCAGTTTAGTTCGCTCTATCAGCACACAAAATATTTGGCAGTCATTCTGGGACAATCTGTATACTAACCTAAGGATAGTTCCCCAAATCAGAGCACTTAAGATAATTACAAATTCTGGATAATACGTCACAAATATTATATAAATAACTGTAACGAAATTTAGTAGTACGTCACAACATAGAAATAATTCATAAACATGTGATGCCATGCGATAAAAAATGTATACAATCCATCCAATTATTATTCGAATTAACCAGTTACGCATCCGTTGGTATTCCTTTGGCACACCGAGTGCTTCCAATGTGTCGTTTACTACGGAAAGTTCATGCAAACACATTTTCAATTCCTAAAAACAATCATATTGATCTATTGTACCATAAAAAAAATTATTAGGACTTTATATTTGAATAAAAATTGTTATTGCCAAGGATGGATCCAGACATTTGTTAAAGGGGGAGGGTAGAGAGGCACTGACGGATTTATGTATTTTTGGGTTAATTTTTGGATTGACGGGTTTCTGAAACATCATGTGCCAGTTCTGACGAACGAGTAACAAATAAAAAAAGAAAATTTAATTATTTTATATTATTCTCGTATCTTTACGTCCTTATTACTTATTATTAAATTTGCGCACTACAAGCGAAAATTGTTTAAGGTCAAATGCGAAAAGATAGACTATTTAAATTATCATTATTATTACAATGAAAAAGTACTATGTAAATATTTAATTCATAAAACATTTTATTTAAAATTATATCAGCAAAAAAATAATACAATATACCTATAGGCATAATATTTTACAATAAAATATATAATTTACACTTTCTACTTCTTGTAAACTTATTCAGCACTGTTTTTTTAACAATTTCTATGGCTTTGTTTTCCGAACTTTCAAATGCCAAAGGGCCGAAAAACTTCGTTCAACAGAAGCGATACTTATCGGCAGACACAGTAATATTAATACCGCGCTATGCAGCGTTATGCGAAATCACTAATCGCAGAACATATTTTATATAGTCCTGTGATTAGTAATTTCGCATAACGCTGCATAACGCGGTATTAGCAATAGACCAGTAAGTCGCAAGAACCTATAGAAACTTAAATTAAAAAATATTTTTGAAAGATCAAAATTGTGATAAGTGCATTTAAAAAATATTTAAAAAATGTGTAACATTACATTACAAAATATTTTTAAGGAGACTCCAATGGTGGGGGAGGGAACATAGCCCCCACGGCCGCCCTATCCCCATCTCCGTGGATCCGCCTGTGGTTATTGCAATTTGTATAACTAATGTGATAGATAACGATTTCTTGAAATTTGATTAGTGTATTTGGAACATTAAAATTTAAAAAAGCAATATTAAAAGCTAATTTAGGAAAGTAATACAAATACAAATATTAATATTGCCAAACATATTTCATCTACAATAAATAATAATATAAACATTAAAGTTGATCTGTTCAAAAACATTTTATTTTGTATTTGCCTGTAAGTGTGAGATCAACACTTTAATACTTTCAATAAAGAAAATGATTAAACAAAAGTTAAAGAATTTTAATAAATCGAACGATATTGGAAACTAATAGACTAGTATATTTTAAAATGTTTACCTTAAAATGAAAGTAGTTAATAAGTATCAATGTAATCACGGCGATTAGTACTATGATTTTCACGTAATCTAATACCTTCTGCCTATCAAAATAGATAAAGTACCCATAATAAACGGAATACGTAAAAAAACTCCACGTGGTCAAAGTATACAGGTAAGAAAGAAGCGGCCTTTGCTGTCCAAGAGGATATTCAAATAAGCCCAAACTGCAGAACGAGCCAATGATTAATAACGGTGCTAGCGCTGTCTGTAGCGTGTTCATCATAGTTTCCGAACAGTTGGCTAATAATTTGAATTCATTCTTGTCGCACGAGACACAAATTTAATACTTTTCATAAGAATTTCAAAACTAATTTGTTTCTATAGCCCCTCTAGGAACCTTGTGAGAATTATACTGTAAGATACGTTCGTATATTGGAGGATGAAGTATGTACATATCAACAAGTATTGAGCGACCAAATAAAACGTATATGCAGATAATCTAGATTAGATTACTTTATTCTCGCGAAATTTTTATTCAGATGTATGTATTATTACAGGGCATAAACAAATATAAACGTAACTATCTTTGCAATATTATATCTTTATTCTAGATCAAAGATACATAATAGCAACGTGAAAGAAAATAAGGTGTAACAATTTCAAGGATGCGCAGTAATCAATTTGTTCAACCAAAAGAATGCTAGCATTTGATTGGCTAGTATATGAATGACTAGCATTTTATTGACTAGTCGTGACATTAAAAAGATCATGTGCAATGCGTATTATGCTCACTATTACACATTGTCTCCCAGGGAATGGAAGTAACTCGTTACTTGTAACGAAGTTACAGTTACAAGTTACTTTTTTGATAACTTTACTAGTAACTGCGTTACTCTTTTCTTTGGTAACTGTAACGGT